>NC_068362.1:34352977-34425477 GCF_020536995.1 Dreissena polymorpha
CTTCCCGCTGCCCCGAAGCCAATGTATCGTTTTGCTCGTAAATGTTCGGATATCGTCGAGAGAAATGTATTTATGTGGCTTTGAAAATGATATGTCGTCCCAAAATACCTCAAACTATTCCAAAACAGCACTCTTCATGGAAAAAAAAAGGAACTATTTCAACAGAAGTGGAACAGTTTTCGAAAAATCTGACATTTTAAACAATCCGGAAGTTATTCAAACCGGGATAACGTATTGGTTTGTCTACATGTATCTTCCGGTAGATATTGATAAAATTCGATTCGGAACAGAAGAGTCGATTTTTTATCAGAGGAAAATAAAGCCGAGGGGTATCATCTCTCTAACTCCCAGAACTTAGTTTTTTACATAAAACAAACATGTACTAGTATCTATTGATTTGAATTATGTTATAACACAAAACATATCCAACATGTATAGTGCATCGAACTCCTGTAATTCGCAAAACATGCAACAAGCCCAATAAACCTTTTTGCTATAATTGTTCAAATGAATTTTATAAACTAATTTATTTTCGGTCTGTGCATTTATGTAGAGGCAATGGCCTCATCATACGAACGCTTGTAGACACCTTTAAAATCAGCAATAAATACATGATGTATGCTACTCGGATATGAAAAGCAATAAAGCAAACGCGATTTATTATGCATATAAATTATCATTTAGTAAAGGGTACTAAGTCTTTATTGCACACTTGTAATTTTACATGAGGATCTATTTAAAACTGATGAAAACGTCTTATATTACATATTAGCCGGAATAAATATCTGTTTTAAAATGCTAAACTTCACAATCAATTATACTTTAAAATACAATACTTCGTTGATTGTAACTTGACATAATAATTTTACTGTAAGTAAAAGTATGAATACAAGGATAATGTTCTTTATAATTTTCATGAGAACTCGATCACTTTAAATGTTATTCCCATAGCAACATATTTGGATAGCAGGTAATCAGTAGCGGGCTGATTATGATACCTGAATACTATTTAGTGTTCACATCCAGTCTGTTACTGCATTTCATGTACTGTAAACTCGTAAATTTATCCGGATTTCTTTCGATGAATCTGCCCAGAGCTGGTACGAGCCTCGGAATGGCTTTGCCAATACGCTTGTTCCTGTAATAAACATGAAAGTGAGTGACTTTTCATTGGAGAGCAATATAATGTATGCAATGCTAGTGTGGTCTGCACAGGCTTATCAGTGGCGACAGTGTGCAGTTGTTTATGGATTTAGCTAAAATGAGTTCTCCTGCTTAAGGAAAATCGAGTAAAGCGGAAAGTTCAAAAGTGATTAGCGAGTGCGGTCATCACATGTTAATCTAAGACGCTTTTTCTAAGCACATACATCAGATCTTTTTTCTCAGAACGCAGCCTATTAATGTTTGATAGAAAGAACTGCAACTGTCTATTTGAAAGAATGTTGCGCAGATATTACTTGCCGATGTAAGCATCTGAATTCAGTGGCGGTTAACATTTTGTTGTTTAACGCTCAAGATCAATTGTTCAATGGAAATAACAATTCAACATTATATACTGATTATATCCAACGTTATAGAGCAGTCTGTGATTACAAACAATTAGCCAGTATTAATTATGAATAAAGGTAAGCAAATGACTCTATTGCAATCGCATATATGAGAGAAGTGAAAAGTGCTTATTAATTCAGTGTAATGCAGCGTGTTTGTTTCCAGTGACTGACCTGGATAGCTTTCCATTGGAGCTGTTCTTAACCTCGTAGCGCACATCGCTGTTACAGGACCGGAACTGGGTCTCAACGATACTCTCAATCTAAAACGGAAACCGCATTACCAAAGTGATACCGAGACCGACGCACATTCTCCACGATACTCTCGATCTAAAACAGAAACCGTCTACTCAAATTATTACAGTGGCCGCGCCTTAAATTGAAACGGACACCGACTCGATATAACGCATATGTTATGACGCTCAATTTATAATAAAGATCAACGACACAGCATTACACTGACACCTCGCCAAATTGCGATACTGAGTACATTTATGATTAATGTACTTGGCATCTGCAAGTTCTGGTGTAATTATAGTTAAGTATGTAAAAACGTATTTTTTTTACAATTATCCTATTGGCGTTTCTTTATAATATCTGCAAGTTCATTCATTCAAAAATGAGTTTTATTTCAAGACTACGTTATCAATTCACATCTTCGTCGGTCTTCTGCGACTGGTCCGCGATGGCAATATCGAAGCGCCGGAAGTGCCTATTGGGAGACTGGCGTGCCTCATACTCCTCTAGGATACCCAGGAAGTTGCCAAATACGGAATACACCATCTGCTTGCTGGCTATAGTTTATAAGGCTATCTGTCTACATACCTCTTACAATAGTTGAAATAGTGTATACTGTAAAAAGGGATTGTATGTACAAATGCCCTAAAACATTTATAAGGTGGTAATGGTCATTATTGGGCGTCTGCGTGTGTGTATTTTGAAGATTTGAGGTTCTTCCGAGCCTTCATTGTGTTAAAATCGGGAGTATGTTCAAGCAATCCTACCAACTAACTTATTTAACGCACAAAAATTGAGACGAAATTTTTTATTAAAGCAGCAATATTTAGTTATTTCATTTTTACAGAAGGATATTTTAATTGCATAGTGACGTGTGCTATGGCGGAAAGTCGGAGTACCCGGAGGAAGCCCCACCTGTCTGGTATGGTGAGCACCAACCAAAGTCATGTTATGACGGGAGCGTGATTTGAACCCGGATCGCCTATGTGAGAAACGCGTATTCTAACCACTGCGATAACCCGACAGGCTACCGGAACTCCTCGATTGTAAAAACCTTAAGCCTGTGGGCCGTTTCATTAACGATCGTACGACAATTTTAACATACGAGATAATTTTGTAATCTTAATAAGTAGACGAACTAGCTCGCCATGCTCGTCAAATATATACGGCGCTTGAGATGCCAAATGAATAAATTAGGTACTGTAAATGTATAATCATATGATATGGACTTAAGCAATTAAGTATCTTCGAAACATGTATCGTATCGTAAATGTGTACTACGATGTTTATTGAAACGGTCCCAAAAATGTACATGGGGACTTTATCCTTCACATATAATATTTAAATTTTAAATAATATATCATTTTAAGTCCGTTTCTTTCTGATGCTCTGAAATCACCTTTCACAAACCGTTTGTCTACAGGGTCCGTGTAACATAATTTGAAAAAGTATATTACCATGTGTTTTCATTTAGCACTGAAAAATACATTGAAAAAAATCAACTCAGTGCCGAATTGACAGCATTGATCATGTTTAATATAAAATAAGCCACCAACCTTCTTTCGACCTCTGTAACTGCATTTGTCCTTGGAGTTGTCTGTCGTCCTTACCACGGGTCCCCATAGCAACCGAGGACGCCGCATATCCGGTCAAGGAATACGGCTCGGAGTACTGAGACCCCTGGTATCTCTCCGGCGCTGCAGGGGGAGGCCTTCCTCCCCGATAGGACTGCGACTGTTGGGCGTTTCCGGGTCGATGTCTTAGAAACATTAGTGGCAAAAAACAGCTAATAGAACTAGTTTGTTGAGTAAATAAAGGTTGAAGGTCGTATTATTTTGAAGCTAAAGTTTTCTCGACTTTATTTCTCATGAAAAATCATTCAGTGGTAAAGTAAAAAGTAGTCCATACACGCGACAGGTATATCCCACAAGGTTGAATACAGGCTAGTATATTTCACAATTTGTCATACCGTCAATGTCGCGTTGAAAATGGGATAAAATGTATATGTTTATACCAGTATCCATAAACTATTGCACTTGTGATTTACACGAATTCAGTGTCCTTCCTTTTGCGAACATTCTTAAGAAGCTGTCAGCGTTTTGATGTAAAGGTATACATTCTTACTACAGGTGACGTACACCAATTGGGATGGAATTGTGGGTCAGAGTACCACAAGGAGAAATTCTTCCGGGTCGATTTGGAAGGGTTCACCCGTGCCCTCGCTCAGGCTGTACACCTAATGGGGACAATGGGCAACGAATTGGTTGCTGAACTAATTACTTCAATCGGAAAGCTGGAAGACCGTTACAATGGCCGATAGATCTCCCGAGAATATGCCACAGTGAATATGTACCATACCAAACACTGAATAACTGTTTACTTGTAACGATATCATTTAAGATTATGTGATAATAATTTTATAAACATACTTGGTATGTACAACAGAGTGTCATTGTTAGCAGGACAAGGTGTTTGTTTTATCTGTTGTGTTTGTTTACGGGGATTTTTGCATACATGCATTTTCAAGTGTCCTTTATATGTTGATGTTTTGTGTTTATAATAGTATCATTCTAAAATTTAGAAATTGATTGAAGTGCTTGATAACTTGCTTGTTTGATTTACGTATTTGTGATTCTATTTCAATATTCCCATAAAAATTCGAAATAAAAAAATCGTCGTCAAATAGGTTTTTATCCCACTAACAGGCGTGCATTGTCGAAACTCAGCTTTATTTCAGCATTTTCGGCACAGAAGCTCATATTATTTAAGGCATTTGGTTAACGTTCATGTTATTATTTGATATTCATTTTTATTGTTGTTGTGTTTTTTTTTCGTCAAATGTGCCATTGTTTTAATCAAGGTGTAAGAAAACAATTAATACGAAAACATGAACCACTCGCAAAAAGGCTAGTGGTTCAATAACCAAGTATTGTATTTGTTACGTCATGTTAAGCCAGGCCTTTTGTCTGTTTGAAAGAAAATGATTTGATTTCTTGAGAAACTGATGCGACAAATAAAATACTAAGCGACTTACAACACAGACCAGTTTATTTACTCAACATATTAAACCTTGACTTCTTGCTACGTCTTGTGGTTCAGGTTTTAAAGCCGCGGTGAATAATCTTATCTGTATTCACACCAACCTATTCTATATATTCTCTTCATTCAGCTATTATTCGCAAAGAATAAAAATGTTCCCTGAATGACATTCGCTCATACATTTCAATACTTAAAACCGACCAGGAAGGAGCCACGGTTCTTTAGATTTACGTTTTAACACGGCGGAATGGACCAACGGTGTTTGTAACCGTACTTATTTTCTATATTTTATGGATTTTATTATTACAAATTAATAAAACAAATGTCATACCGCTATTCGTATGTGCGTGTGCGTGTTTTGATTGCAGTAACGTGTTATTCCTTTAGTTTCAATGCTATTAAATAGAATGCCAATAATAAGAAACACAGATAGTGAATTCGCATTACACGACTGGCTCCGGTTAATACGAATAATGTTACGTTTATTATATCATATATTAGTAATTTTTCTCGTCAGAGCTCATGATAAACATATATACTTAAGTGTGAAAAATTGCCAAAATGGCTGGTATTCTTATAATTTTTTTAACATTTCAATTTTAAAAATTACAAATAAGGTCCAAAATACTAGGCACGGTTATTTTCACACAATATGGTTGCCTATATGAGTAAAGCGTCAAACCATTTTTTTCCGCCATCAATGCACAGGTTATTTGGTTTACTTACTTATGAAACATATAACAAACTAGTTCTATTAACTGTTTTTTGCCACTCATGTTTCTAAGACATCACCTCGGAAACGCCCCACCGTCGCATTCCTTTCGTGGAGTAAGGCCTCCCGCTGCAGCGCCGGAGAGTACGAGTACGGCGGACAACTCCAAGAACAAATGCAGTTACAGAGGTCGAAGGAAGGTTGGTGGCCTATTTTGTATTAAAACTTACATGTACCAATGCTGTCAATTCGACACTGAGTTGAAACATGTTTTCAGTATATTTTTCAGTGCTAAATGAAAACACATGGAAGCATACTTTTTTCAATTTATGTTTAACTATAAGACACACAACATATAGAGAAACAGCCGTGAACGTTGTTTTCAGTTATTCAAAAAGAGATGGACTTATAATGACGTAACATTTCAATTTTAAGTATAAGCTGTTTAGGAAAGTCTGCATGTAAATAAAGTTTTGACCATCAGGAAGTCGCGATAGCCTGTCTGGTTAGCGCAGTGGTTAGAATAAGCGCTTCTCTCAGGCGAAACGGGCTACATACATACATGTTAACTGACGCTGAAATCAGATGCTAACATCAGCAAGCAATATCTGCGCAACACTTTTTTAAATAGACAGTTGCAGTCCCTTCTGTCAAGCATTGAATAGGCCGCGTTTTGAGAAAACAGATCTTAATGTTCTTAAAGTGGTGTCCCAGCTTAACATGTGAAGACCGCACTTGCTAATCATGGATGACACTTTCCACTTAAACTGGATTTTCCCTTAGTAGATAACTCATTTAAACTAAATATCTTATACAAACCGAAAAATGTCGCCCCTGATTAGCCTGTGCGGATCTTATAGACTTATCAAGGACAACACTTCCGCACATGCGTTAAGACCCGTTTCGAAGAGATGGGCATATAGTTTTGTCAATTGTGATCCATTTCAGTAGAGCGCCGTGCGTGCAGAACAATGCTGCAGTATGCGGCAGGCGGACATGTTCATCGCCCAATTGTACGAGATACTCGAGACTAACCGTACTGCGCATGCGTACACATCTAGACCCAAGAATGAATCTTTACTAGTAGATTTGACACGATATTTTTGCTAGATACTCAAAGCGACACACGATATTATGCGCCATGCACAAAGCGACGCACGATATTTTACGCGATACTCAAAGCGACACGCGATATTAACCGCGATATGTCGCCTTTTGGGCTACCTACACAAGGGCGATATTTCGTGGTACATTCTCGCGCGTCGCTTCGTGTATCGCGCAGAATATCGTGTGTCGCTTCGTGTGTCGCGCAAAACATATTGTGTCGCTTTTAGAATCGCTCAAAATATAATGTGTCGCTTCGTGTGTCGCGCAAATTATCGTCTTTTGTTTGAAGTGTATTGAATCCTTTAAAACTTTAAACTATGCAACAAAAAATGGACGACTGAGCTAAGTTTAAATCGTTGACCGGTTTGACATTCTTCATTCAATCGTTCATACCTATTTTGAACATTAACCGTTTTGATTATCTTGCATCAATCATTAACATAAATTGCGGCAATATTTTTGAGAGCGTTAAAGGGGCCTTTTCAGAGATTTTGGCAAGTATTGAAGCTTTTCATTAGACGCTTTATATTAATACATTTAAACATTGCACTTAAAAATCTCCAGTAAAAAATAAGAATATAATTTATTAAAAAAAGGAAAAAGTAACACTCAACTGGCCTCGAACCACTGACCCCTTGAGTCCTGTAGTAAAATGTCTCCCGCTAAGACCACTAGACCATCTGTGCTCATGCTATGAGCGGATGTATTTTTTACTTATATTAGCAATCCTCGTAGTTTCCCAAAATATGACGACAACAGCAGAGCTTTCCAAATTATTCATTTTTTTGCATTGGAACGCTTTATCATTTTCAGGTTTTCAAATCGTCAAAAGATGCATTTAATGTATATTTTAGAGCATGGTAAATGTTCAGTATTACTATTTCCTCACAAATATCATAACTGAAACGAAAATTGGCGTATTTGAAACAACTTTTTTTAATTTTGTCAATTTACTAAAACGTGAAAATGCCCCTTTAAGAGGACTATATTCCTACTATCACATTACCAAGAACTTCGGCGTCGTAGTCCTCGGGTATCCTGACGCGAGGGCACTCCGCGGCACGTAAAGTGAGACCCCTGGTATCTGTCCGGCGGTGCAGCGGGAGGTCTTCCTCCACGATAGGAGTGCGACGGTGGGGCGTTTCCGAGGTTATGTCTTAGAAACATGAGTGGCCTAAAACAGTAAATGTCACTAATTTGTTATAAGCTTCATGAGTAAATTCAGCAAAAAAACGGTTTTATTGATGGCGGAAAACCCGTTTTAATTGTTTAATTCAGATAATCAACCACCATAATATACTAAAACAACAATTTAATGTGAGAAAATAACCGTGCGTGGTATTTTAGACCGTTTTTTTTTTGTATTTTAAAATTGAAAGGTTACAAAAAAGGGTAATAATACCAGCCCTTTCTGTCAATTTGTTACACTAATATATTTATGTGATTCATTGGCTATGACGAGAAATATTACTTATATATTATATAATAAACGTAACATTATTCGTATTTGACCGGAGCAAGTGTGTTATGTTAATTCACGATCTTTGTTTCTTGTTTTGCGCATATTTGGTATAAGATTAAAACGAAAGTAATTACATGTATCTGCAATCAAAACACGCACACGTACATACGAACAGCATTAAGAAATGTGATTTATTTTTTAATCCGTTGAGTATAGAAAATAAGTAAGATAATAAAATACCTTTGGCGTATTCCTCCGTGTTCAAACGTACATCTAAAGAACCATTGCTCCTTACTGGTCGGTTTTACGTATGTGCACGTCTGAGTAAATGTCATTCAGGTAACACATCGTTTTTTATTCTTTGCGAAGTAATAGCTCAATGAAAAGCATATACAGAATAGGTTGGTGTGAATACAGATGAGTTTATTTACCGCGGCTTTCAAAACCTGAATCACAAGCCGTGGCTAGAGGTTAAGGCTTTTATGTTGACTCAGTTGAGGAAATAAACTGGTCATGTTAAAAGTTGCTTGGTATTTTATTCGTCTCATACGTTTCATTAGAAATCGGATCATTTTCTTCCAAACAGACAAAAGAAACTGCTAAAGTGGCCATAAAATATACAATACTTGGTTAGTCAACCACTAGCCTTTGCAAGTGGTTCAAGTTTTCGCATCAATTGTTTTCTTAAATTTTGGTCTTGATTTAAAAAAGATAATAGAAACGTCCAGAAAAACACACACAAGATAAATATCAAAAAAGGACATCAAAGTTTAACAAATGTCTTCATTAAAAGGAGATTTTTTATGCCGTAAAAGCTGAAGTAAAGCTAAGTTTACTCATAGGGGTTTTGTTTTGATAATACACGCCTGTTAGTGGGATAAGACATATCTTAACGACGATTTTATAATTTTAATTTTGATGTGAATATTGAAATAAAATCACAAATACCCATAAGTAAACAATAAAGTTATCATTATTGAAATCAATCCCTATATTTTTGAATGTAAAAAGTCTAAAAGCAACAACCACATCAACATATAAACGATATTGAAAATACATGTATGAAAGAAACCTCCATAATAAACACAACAGATGTTACGATTTGTGCACAATGTCTAACTGACAATGACGCTTGTGGTAAAGACCAAGTTTGTTTATAAAAGAATTATTACACAATCTTACATATCGTTACAAGTAAACAGTTATTCAGTGTTTGGTATGGTACAGATTCACTGTGGCACATTCTTGGGAGATCTATCGGCTATTTTAACGGTCGTACTGCTTTCCAATTGAAGCTATTAGTTCACTAACCCATTCGTTCCCATTCTCCCCATTAGCTGTACAGCCTGAGAGAGGGCAAAAACGCTGCCAGATGTTTAAGAATGTTCGCACAAATAGAAAAAAAAGAAAACTGACAACAAGTGAATTACAAGTGCATTTATTTATGGATCACTTGTACAAAATCCAACTTGTATGCAAACGTCATTGTACAATTTCCCACAAGAGAGAAGTACCACTGTAGCAACAGCATCTTTATGCTCTAGTTTTCGTTAAAGTTGTTCACCTCGATGTTCATCGCTGCGACATTTGATGACCTCTCGTTGGGAAAGAAACACAGGCTCGTCATCCCTCAAGCAACGCCATTTTAACGGCTTTCTGAAATATTGTCCATAGGTTTCCGTACTTTACAAACATATTTGGCTTAATGCGATTGAACGCTGTGTATACTGAAATAAACACTTATGTATCTAACGATACAAAAAGAAACATGGAAAGAGTGTTTCAAATGAATAATGAGCATAAACATTTTCCTATTCCGAAAATCATTAAAAGTTTTACACAATCGGTAAGTATGGCCCCACGTTCGGGGGGATAATATATTTGCCCATCCGTCCGTCCTTCCGTCCGTCGGATATATTGTGTCGCGCGTAACACAAAAAGAATTGCTGAAAGGTTGATTAAACTTTTAAAACATATAAACCAGCTCGACAAAAAGCAATCCTGGGTCTTTTGGTTCCCTTGTTTCGATATACTTTGAGTTTTGAGAAAATTTCGAATATACGCATCCGTATCGTAGGGACAGAGTTTTAAAGGGACCTTTTCACGTTTTGGTCAATTGACAAAATCGAAAAAAAATGTTTCAGATTTGCACGTTTTTTCAAGTTTTGATATTTGCCAGAGAACAGTTATACTTAACATTCACCATGCTCTAAAATGCCCATTATATACACCTTTTGACGATTTAAAAACCTGAAAACTATACAGCGTAACAAACGCGAACGATTGAATAATTTGAAGAGTTCTGTTACTATCGTTATATTTTATGACATTTCGATGATTGCTTATTTAAAGTTTAAAAAACACATCTTATGATATGAGCACGGAGTGCCGAACGGTTTCAGTGCAAGACTTAAACTCCAAGGGTCAGTGGTTGGAGCCCAGTTGATAATTACTGTTGTTGTCTTTTTTTAATTGCATTCTTGGTTTGTACTGGAGCTATTTAGTTCCAATGTTTACATTTATAAATGTTAAGCATTTAATGACCAACTTCCATGCATGCCAGAATCTATGAAAATGTTCCTTTAAATGTCTTAGATTAAGTTAAATATATTCTACAAACTTGAACTGAAAATGAGACATTCAAACTGACATACCGTAACGATTAATATGTCTATATAAATTTCATAAACAGTTTTTACCTATGAGACAAATTATTATACACCATGGGCTATGTATGTTAACCCCGTTTAAGGTGGACATTTTAACGTCAGACTTTGAATATTGTATATGGCTGTAATGTGCAAAAATCTTATTTAAATGTATGTAACAGATGTACAAATGGGAAACTTTATATCTATGCCACAATTTAAACTCCAAAATGTATCGATTTACTTTTGTAGCCCGTATGCAGATTTTAAGATTTAATAAACATGAATGAGTTCAATGGTTCCACGAACCAACAATGACAAATTGCCTTCCTTGATTTAAATTGAGATGATTACTGCGTAATAAAATCTAATCCGGAATGCTGGTCAGCCCATTGTTTGCAATTTGCTTAATCTAGTAGTAGTAGTACTACTAGTAGTAGTAGTAGTAGTAGTAGTAGTAGTAGTAGTAGTAGTAATAGTAGTAGTAGTAGTAGTAGTAGTAGTAGTAGTAGTAGTAGTAGTAGAAGTAGTAGTAGTAGTAGTAGTAGTAGTAGTAGTAGTAGTAGTAGTGGTAGTAGTAGTATAAGTAGTAGAAGTAGTAGTAGTAGTAGTAGTAGTAGTAGTAGTAGTAGTAGTAGTAGTAGTAGTAGTAGTAGTAGAAGTAGTAGTGGTAGTAGTAGAAATAGAAGTAATAGAAGAAGAAGTAGTAGTAGTAGCAGTAGCAGCAGCAGCAGCAGCAGTAGTAGTAGTAGTAGTAGTAGTAGTAGAAATAGTTGTAGTAGTTGTTTGTAGTAGTATAGTAGTAGTAGTAGTAGTGGTGGTGGTGGTGGTGGTGGCGGTGGTGGTGGTGGTGGTGTTGGTGGTGGTGGTGGTGGTGGTGGTGGTGGTGGTGGTGGTGATGGTGGTGGTGGTGGTGGTGGTGGTGGTGGTGGTGGTAGTAGTAGTAGTAGTAGTAGTTGTAGTAGTAGTAGTAGTAGTAGTAGAAGTAGTAGTAGTAGTAGTAGTAGTTGTTGTTGTTCTAGTAGTAGCAGTAGCAGCAGCAGCAGCAGTAGTAGTAGTAGTAGTAGTAGTAGTAGTAGTAGTAGTTGTAGTAGTAGGAGTAGTAGTAGTAGTAGTAGTAGTAGTAGTAGTAGTAGTAGTAGTAGTAGTAGTAGTAGTAGTAGTAGTAGTAGTAGTAGTAGTAGTAGTAGTAGTAGTCGTAGTAGTAGTAGTAGTAGTAGTAGTAGTAGTAGTAGTAGTAGTAGTAGTAGTAGTAGTAGTAGTAGTAGTAGTAGTAGTAGTAGTAGTAGTAGTAGTAGTAGTAGTAGTAGTAGTAGTAGTAGTAGTAGTAGTAGTAGTAGTAGCAGCAGCAGTAGTAGTATTATGAGCAGAAATAGTAGTAGTAGTAGTAGCAGTTGCAGTAGTAGTAGTTTTAGCAGTAGTAGTAGAAGTTGTAGTAGAAGTTGTTGTTATTGTTGTTGTTTTTGCTGTCGTTGTAGTTGTGTTATATTAAAAACAAAAACAATCTCACCTGAAAGAGAGCCTTACAAACTGTGACTATTGACCGCACACTGTGACTATTGACCGCTTACTGTGACTATTGACCGCACACTGTGACTATTGACCGCACACTGTGACTATTGACCGCACACTGTGACTATTGACCGTTTTGTTTCGTTTTCGTCGAACACAAGGAAGCTTAACTAATTGGAAATACGTTCGTAATCCTTCCCTGTACTAGAAATCCAATCGAGGGATCTTATTTGTCATATAGCAATGGAAAAATACTACAATTTCTTCCAACAGACAAGCTTAAACCTTAAATTAAAAGGCATCACAATTCGGAGTGCGTTTTCTATTTGATGATCAGTAACAGTTACAGAGTAACAGTTGTTATTTTTGAGTGATGATATACATGTGTGTTATAAGTTTACGTTATAAATAGTTGTTTGTAGTAATCGGATTGATTATGTAATGTCATTCATTATAGCTTCAGCTGAATGTGCAGTCCATACAGTCTAATCATTGAAGACACTTCTAAACTATATTTTTGAAAATAACTTAAAAAGGAATTCCCTTTAACAGAATACAAAAACAAGTTAATACAGTCAAAAGTTTCTAAGTATTATGTAAGAACAGCACAGGCTAATCTGGGACGACACTTTACGCACATGCATTAAGCCCGGTTTTCCCAGAGCGTGGCTTGTATGTATACAGTCATATGACAAAAGTAGTTTTAATAATCTTCTCTCATAGTAAATTTTAGTGCATTAATGGCATGAAATAACAACAGACCTAATGTTATGTAAAAGTGTATCTGAAATATCTATAAAAAAAAATCATAGCGTTCTGGGGTGTTGGCTGGTTTGAGCAAGCTCGCCAACAAGCGAACAAGAAAGAACGACAAATATATCAGCAATAAAAAAGATAACAAAGGGCCCTGATGCGACAATCATGACATGTATGGGCCATGTTGTTTTTCTGCGACGTACTCCTGTTTGCGACCTTCAACCCCAGAACCAGCACATATCCCCCTTGATGTTTTTTATGTCACGTTCTCCTGTATGCGACCTTCAACCCCGCCACCATCACATATCGCCGTTGTTGTTTTTCTGTCACGTTCTCCTGTATGCGACCTTCAACCCCGCCACCATCACATATCGCCCTTGTTGTTGTTCTGCCACGGTCTCCTGTTTGCGACCTTCAACCCCGCCACCATCAAATATCGCCATTGTTGTTTTTTCTGTCACGTTCTCGAGTATGCGACATTCAACCCCGCCATCATCACTCATCGCAATTGTTGTTTTTGTTCTGCCACGGTCTCCTGTATGCGACCTTAAACCCCGCCACCATCACATATGTGTTATTTTTCTGCTACGTTCACCTGTTTGCGACCTTTAACCCCGCCACCATCACATATCGCCCTTGTTGTTTTTCTGCTACGTTCTCCTGTTTGCGACCTTCAACCCCGCCACCATCACATATCGCCCTTGTTGTTTTTCTGCTACGTTCTCCTGTTTGCGACTTTCAATCTCGCAACCATCACATATCGCCATCGTTGTTTTTTCTGCCACGTTCTCCTGTATGCGACCTTCAACCCCGCCACCATCACTAATCGCCATTGTTGTTTTTCTGTCACGCTCTCCTGTATGCGACCTTTAAACCCACCACCATCAAATATCGCTATTGTTGTTTTTCTGTCACGTTTTCCTGTATGCGACCTTTTACCCCGCCACCATCACATATCGCCATTGTTGTTTTTCTGTCACGTTCTCCTGTATGCGACCTTCAACCCCGCCACCATCACATATCGCCATTGTTGTTTTTCTGAAACGTTCTCCTGTTTGCGACTTTCAACCCCGCCACCATCATATATCGCCCTTGTTGTTTTTCTGCCACGTTCTCCTGTTTGCGACCTTCAACCCCGCCACCATCACATATCGCCCTTGTCTTTTTCTGTCTCGTTCTCATGTATGCGACTTTCAACCCCGCCACCATCACATATCGCCATTGATGTTTTTCTGCTACGTACTCATGTATGCGACCTTCAACCCCGCCATCATCACATATCGCCATTGTTGTTTTTCTGTCACGTACTCATGTATGCGACTTTCAACCCCGCCACCATCAAATATCGCTATTGTTGTTTTTTTCTGCCACGTTATCCTGTTTGTGACCTGCAACCCCGCCACCATCACATATCGCCATTGTTGTTTTTCTGACACATTCTCCTGTTTGCGACTTTCAACCCCGCCACCATCACATATCGCCATTGTAGTTTTTCTGTCACGTTCTCTTGTTTGCGACCCTCAACCCCGCCACCATCACATATCGCCATCGTTGTTTTTCTGTCACGTTCTCCTGTATGCGACTTTCAACCCCGCCACCATCACATATCGCCATTGTTGTTTTTATGTCACTTTCTCCTGTATGCAACTTTCAACCCCGCCACCATCACATATCGCCCTTGTTTTTTTGCCACGTTCTCCTGTATGCGGCCTTCAACCCCGCCACCATCACATATCGCCATTGTTGTTTTTCTGACACGTTTACATGTATGCGACCTTCCCTTCATCCCCGCCACCATCACATATCGCCATTGTTGTTTTTCTGCCACGTTCTCATGTTTACGACCTTCAACCCCGCCACCATCACATATCGCCATTGTTGTTTTTCTGCCACGTTCTCCTGTTTGCGACCTTTAACCCCGCCACCATCACATATCGCCCTTGTTTTTTTCTGTCATGTTCTCCTGTTTCCGACCTTCAACCCAACAACCAGCACATATCCCCCTTCTTGTATTTCTGCCACGTCTTCCTGTTTGCGACATTCAACCCCGCCATATCCCCCTTCTTGTATTTCTGCCACGTTCTCCTGTTTGCGACCTTCAACCCCGCCATCTGCACATATCGCCCTTGTTGTTGTTCTGCCGCGTCCTCCTGTATGCGACCTTCAGCCCCGTGACCAGCACATGTACCCTTTGTTGTTTTTTTGCCACGTTCTTCTGGTTACGACCTTCAACCCCGCAATCACAACATATCGTCCTTGTTGTTTTTATACCACGTTCTCCTGTTTGCGACCTTCAATTCCGCCACCAACACAGAACGATATGGCAGTAATCAGCCACAAGAGAAAAAAAGAGTTTTAAAATAATAATGCTTTGAAGTTGATTCGGACACATCGACGATAAGAAGAGTAATGCGCCTATGCGGCACGCATTGAAATCAATACCTACATATTTAAATATTTAATTGATCTCAAGAAACATATTGAAGCCTGAACGTTAAAAACGAAACAAACAAGCAAGAACAGAATTGCGTAGTTTTTTTAGAACGATGTACTTTCTTGGACATGTGTCGCCTTTATGCATACAATAAGTCACATAGATAATAAATAAATCCTTAAAGAAGGATGCACAGATCAAACTTTAAGTGTAAAGGAATCATGCAAATGTATTTATATAGCTCGTCAACATTATCGTGATACAACTTAACTCTTGAAGAATAAATGTCACTATTAAATTGTTTCAAATATCCAGACACGGTTTTGTTCGGATACGAGTTGTTCGCCCTTTATCTCAACTTATTATGAATTTTTTCAAATACAAAAACATTTCAACATAAGACAAATTGAAAACACATTACAGATGATTATTGAACTACCGTAATTACTCTCAGTTTTCGGAGACTAAGTTTTCGGACACCCGCTTTTAGCAAAAGTAATTATTTTTCGTGACTTTATTTTCGGACATACGGGTTTTCGTCCATAATTAATGTCTCTTTATTTTCGGACAGTATATTTTACAGCGCTATTCTACAGACTTTGGCCCTGTTTTTCGCTTATCTTCGATCATGGATTTTTGATGGCAATAGACCATTACAGTCGCGTAATTGGATAATAACCATGTATACCAGTTAAAAAGCAATGGATTCACCCAACAGCGTTTTAAACAGTTTCGTCCTAGGAAGCAGAATGTTTTATGTGTTTACCTTTTGTTCTTTATCATTTAGGCAAGAGTTAGCAAAGCTGTGAAGTTGTATTATTTTTTTACAGCAAAAAAGAAGAGTAAATCACAATAACATAATTATACATTGATTTATTGCTTTTATTTCAATATAATTATGTTTGAATATGCCTAGAACGGAATATTGTGCTTACTATTGTCAGGTATCAAAATGCAAGTTATAGACGTTCAAGATGCCAATATCAAAAAGAAAGCGTTACCAAGTGTGTACCGCTCTAGAAAGCGAAAAGTACATAGAAACCCAGATATCAAACAAAAAAAAAGAGATTTCGATAAAGTACAATGCCACACAAAACAATGACATACCAATGCATATAAGCGTTATGAAAAAAATAGCACAAAGCCGGGCCGATACTATAACAGGGTTGATAAAACAAAAATACTTCTATTATTGCGATTCGGAATACATGAAGCGATTTTGAATACCTGACATGAGCTTAGAACATGCATAAGCAGTGGATTTTTTTTTTTGCAAACTTTAATATTACCTGTTTATTGAAAACAATGACATGTAACGCGTTTTGCCACAAAGATACGGATTTATGTATGTTACTTTGGTGCGATATATTTTGGACGACCTCCTTTTTAACAAGTTCCGTAGTTGGTGAATATATCATAATCGCGACAAGTGAACTTGTAGTGGATAGAGAGATTTGTGCAAATGCAATACACGATATGATTTCAGTAGAAGTGATCAATACATACATGTCTTTTATTTTGCTTTCATATTTCATTAAATACATATTATTTAAGCTGTTGTATTGTGGAAATAAAATATTGGTTCAACTAGTTGTTTGGTTCATGTGTCTTTATCTGCTGTTAAAGAATAATTTCAGGCGTTAGCTCACACTAATTTTACAGACCAAAGTTTGCAAATCAGTATGCGCTGAACTGCTTAACTACGCTATGGAAAGACAACCACTGCCTGTTGCAGTTAAATTATGCAGACGACAAATTTATGCTAAAATCGTCTGCTAGGGAAGATAACCACCAACAATGCCTGTTCACAGCAGTGGGTGTATATGACTAATAGTGTTTAACAGCTTTTAAGACAACATTGGCCATTCTAGTGTTTATCATTGAAATCTGTACATATTGGCTGCTTTCAGGGAAAACGGGGCTTAATGCGTGTCAAATAAGATTAGTCTGTGCACACTGATTAGCCTGTGCAATGCACACAAGCTAATCAAGGACGATATTTCTGATTTTATAATGTTTTCGTTTAAAGATTCTCTGGTACTGGGATGACAATTAATGCATACGCATTAAGCCCTGTTTTCCCAAAATGAAGCTTAAATTATTGTTTATTAATGATTTAAAAAACACACCTGGACCTGTGCTTAAAGACACACTCTTTATAAATTTGAATGGGTTGTGTTCATTTAAAACTTGCAATATAAATAGCTATAACATAATTTTTAAAACTGAGTTGCGTCTAAACCTATACAACAGCGAACACCTAAAGTGCCTTCAGCGCTTTGATTGTAAAAAGGAACCACTACTAATGAAAATACTAATCACGACATTAATGCACACCAATAAATAAAAATTGATGGAAAAAGTGGTGTAAACGATTGCTTTTTTTAGTAGACTGTCTGAAAGCTATTATTACCATTGACTAGGATTGTTTCATGACGGCTTTTTTCTATAAAAGTGGCTCGTTCATAAATTGAAAAATGATATTTCTCCAACTTTGTTTTAACAAATTCGAAAATGTACCTTGATGGTCCCCGCTGCGACATTTGATGACCCCTCGCTGGGAAAGAAACACAGGCTCGTCATCATCTGAGCAGCGGCATCCAAGCGTCTTGCTGAAGGATGTACACAGATGTTCGTGCATTCGAAAATAAGCCTTCCACAGAAACATGCAGTTTGGTTAACCCATTTATGCCTAGCGTCTAGAAAAAAGGCAAACAGCGTAGACCCAGATGAGACGCCGCATGAGGTGGCGTCTCATCAGGGTGTGCGCTGTTTGCTTACAGGAATTTCTGTAAGAAATATTCTATATATAGAAATAAATAAACATGTACTAGACATCCCAAATTTTGGAATAAATTGATCCAATTTAGAAGGATGGGAGATTCCACTAGGCTTAAATTTGTTAAAATAGCTCGAATATTCGATTTTCATGTACTATGAAAACCATCTGTGTAAATCTAACGCTACTAAACAACCACAACAAAAAAAAAACACACAAAACAACAGCAACAAACCATAGCTTGAGAGTTGTGGTTTAGAAATTAATAACAAACAGAACGGAAACGTTTAGAGAATCGTCCACGATATAACATTTCAATAATATATCTTTAAACATTTGAAATAAACAGTTTCAAACTCGGTTTTCAAAAACGCTTCAGAGGCATAATCGGTCATAAAATTGGTTGTTCTGAAATAAAATCACTTCATAAAATGTTGTAGCATTAATTAATATGTATGAAAGCTATCTTATTTTGGAGTGGTATTGTGCTGAGAGGGGGGACCTGAGTGCCTGGACTAAATGCCACCTGTCCCCAGTACGGTGACCACTAACCAAGCTCACATGCGCGGGGATTTAACCCGGGTCTTCTAGGCAGGAAGCGCGTTTACAAACCACTTCGCTCGCAACACAGCCTTCTTCCGCAGGCAATGTTTTCACTCTTTTTATAACACATTGTCATGCAAAGCATAAACAAAGCAATACTGGCCCATTTAGAGAAATTATGGGCAAATAATATGAATTTGGCGGTGAAAGTAATTGAGGAATACTAAATACTTAATTCTATACGGAGCAAAACAAATCCATAAAAATTACTTGGCAGCAAAGAAATGTTAAAAATAATATGCACGGAAAACGAGCTTAAATGCACTACAAATAAATGTAAAGTAAACATCAATAATCATAAAATTCACCCAGCGGGTCGTGATTGTTTGGTCTATTCATGTTTACATGTTAACGTTATATAACCATTTATATAAGATACCAGATAACACACGTTGAGCAACTTGTTCACAGATTTTAGCTTGTTTGAAATTTTCATAAAAGATTTTTAAAAACAATGCTATAATATTTTAATATTTAATACGAGCAATCACTATAGTATGCGGGGTTTTATATAAGGTTTGTATTGTTTACGGTATTGTAGTTGTACTTGTATTTTCAAACTTATAATAATTTTACCGATTTCAATTGATTAGATTAAATGTTTAGATTAAAAGAACCGGTATCTTGAAATTTTTAAGTAAGCGGTCGTGTTTATCTTGTTTGAATATAATTCATACAGTCTTTTTGGGGGATCATTGTTATTTTACCTGTTGAATTTTAGTATTAGTTTACCAAACTGGCAAAACGTTTGTTAGAGCACAAATAGGAGATTTAAACTTAGAGTAATGCCAATATTTCGAGATCACAATTTTGTAACGCACATTTATCAGTGTACGTTTATTATCGAGATGTACAATTTATTATCTATCTTACCAATAAATCAGTTAAATGGTTCATCGAACCAACAGTGACAATTTACCTTCCGGGATGAAAATTAAATTATAAATAATTAAAATGCGTAATTTAAAGATAATCGCGACCGTAAGGCTAGCTCCGTATATGACAGACACCTGTTTACTCATACTAAACAAGAAATATCTTTAAAAAAGATATACGGCGTTGATTGTGGTCGATGTTTATGAACGATCAAAAGTTATCTCTATGAGATAAAAAGTAGCGGATGCCTTTTTTCTGCGCAGTTCTTAGCTACATCACAAGCAAATCAATTACGGGGTGTTGCGCCAGATTTCGTGGCTTATTTATCTTTATGTGATATTATTACTCAGATATCTATATTTACAGAATAGAAAAACACAAGAAACATGAAAATAAACGAGTGCATATAGGTCAGCCGGCAATACTCGAATCTTATTTAATTGCATAATTATAGTATAGTGAATTATTGTGCTCATGCTTAATAAACTGGTCTAAATGGATAAATATTTCTAATTAATTTTATCAATATTGGTCCTTAGCATGCAAATGTTGAAAACATATTAAAAATCGATGATTGACATACCACAATAATATCGCCGAATATCTTTCTTTAGTATCTTTCTGATCAAAACAGACTTCAAGTGCACAAAGTTTACGAGACGGCGTTTATATGAAGGAAAACAATGGAATCTATGCTATTTTTGTCTGATGAAGTAAATAGTTCGTTTAGTCGCTTTGTCGATATACAGATTTCTTGAACTGACCGCAAACTGACCTTGATATCTTGCGGATTGGAATGCGATGCATTAAAGTTAGGTAACAATTCTCTGCTGAAACGACGGCTTGTTTACGCCAACTGTACACGACCAAGGCAACAGCTGTGACTAAAATATTTCAATGAAAAGATCGCAACCCCTTCTGCGAACTCCGGTGATGAACTGTATATAAACTCTGACTTTCACACACTGGCCGCGAATTGACCCGAAACCTCGCGGGTTGAAATGCAATGCAAGAAAGTACTAAATATGAGAATATAGCCTTTAGTATAAACGCTTTTGCGCTGGTAATTCTCTGAAAATAAAAGGTGAACGCACAAACTGTATTTATGTCGAAAATTGATTGTAAAACTGTTCTATCTATTGAGCCTTTTCATCAGAGATAAAATTGTTTCATGCAGTAAAACAGTATTACAAAGACGCGGATATGTTTCCAATGTTCTGGTGTTATACTCAAATCAGCCAATGGAGTAAATGAAGTGTATTCATTCGTACCTAGCCGCGGGAAATTTTATTTGTATATTATTGGACACTTACAAAGGTCAAGTCAGGGTGAAAAGCTGGCTTAATACAGCTTACGCCGAAAAAAGATCAGCTTGGTTATTGTCTTGGTCAAAGCGGATCAAAAATTTGCTAAGTGGATAGTAATTTAGCCTTGTTCTGAGAAAACTGGGCTTAATGCATGCGCGTCCGCACAGACTAATCAGGGACGACACTTTCCGCTTTTATGACATTTTTCGTTTAAAAGAAGTATCTTTTTAGCAAAAATCCAAATAAGGCGGAAAGTGTCGTCCCTGATTAGTCTGTGTGGACTGCACAGGCTAATCTGGGACGACAATTTGCGCACATGCATTATGCCCAGTTTTCTCAGAACGCGACTCATTTCACTACGATCTGCCGTTATACTGTTTTCCAACATTCGATGTACAGATCTTTAAAGGAAATAAAGGCTGGATTTCCATGTGGAACGTCAAAAATAAAATCAACATCATCCAGTTAAATTTGTAAAACATAAGGAGCATAGTACAGAGAAAATAAAAAGGACACATGCCTACATTAAATAGAATGTACCAACGAAACATATTACAACAATATGTGTTTGTGAAACACTATGTCCCCCCATATATTTGACCTTTGACTTGAAGGATGACCTTGAAGGATGTCATTGACCTTAACCTTTCACCACTCAAAATGTGCAGTTCCATGAGAAACACATGCATGCCAAATATGAAGATGCTATCTTCAATATTGCAAAAGTTATGGCAAATGTTAAAGTTTGACGCAAACAAACCAACAAACAAACAGACAGGGCAAAAATAATATGTCCCCCAGTATAGACTGGGGGACATAAAAAGCTGGAGTCGCTGCAGCTTTAAGCAGCGAGCTAATAATTAAATAAGACTACAAATACAAAACAAGATTAAAACTAAATATTTAAGAATTGTTGAATATTGATGATAAACTTATTTGCATGTATTTGCATAACATTATTAAATCAGAGGCAATGATTTTAGCGCTATAAAGTCAATATCGTTACTAAGTTACCCATCACCATAATTTGAAGAGATAAGAGGATTGTCGGTACACTTACCTCGCAGGGCAGTGACGGGATGGGCATTGGAACTGTATGTACACTTACCTCGCAGGGCAGTGACGGGATGGGCATTGGAACTGAAGGTACACTTACCTTGCAGGGCAGTGACGGGATGGGCATTGGAACTGTAGGTACACTTACCTCGCAGGGCAGTGACGGGATGGGCACTGGAACTGTAGGTACACTTACCTCGCAGGGCAGTGACGGGATGGGCATCGGAACTGAAGGTACACTTACCTCGCAGGGCAGTGACGGGATGAGCATTGGAACTGTAGGTACACTTACCTCGCAGGGCAGTGACGGGATGGGCATTGGAACTCCTTTAGTTCAGCCCAGACATCTTGGCTCATCTCCATGTTTTATGTTTTACGCGACCTAGCTGCATACATAGGCAGTTATAATTATTTATAAACGTAATTTAACTATGCTACTTCTTATATCATTAGTATTTTTAGTATAATAATTCTTTATTTTTATGATTATTCTTAAGATTATAACCATTATTAGTATTGTTCTACTACTACTACTACTACTACTACTACTACTACTACTACTACTACTACTACTACTACTACTACTACTACTACTACTACTACTACTACTACTACTACTACTACTACTACTACTACTACTACTACTACCACTACTACTACTACTACTACTACTACTACTAATACTACTACTACTACTACTACTACTACTACTACTACTACTACTACTACTACTACTACTACTACTACTACTACTACTACTACTACTACTACTACTACTACTTCTACTACCACTACTACTACTACTACTACTACTACTACTACTACTACTACTACTACTACTACTACTACTACTACTACTACTACTACTACTACTACTACTACTACTACCACTACTACTACTACTCCTCCTACTACTCCTCCTCCTCCTCCTCCTACTACCACTACTACTACTGCTACTGCTGCTACTACTACTACTACTTCTACTACTACTACTACTACTACTACTACTAATACTTCTACTACTACTACTACTTCTACTACTACTACTACTACTACTACTACTACTACTTCTACTATTACTACTACTACTACTACTACTACTACTACTACTACTACTACTACTATTACTACTACTACTACTACTACTACTACTACTACTACTACTACTACTACTACTACTACTACTACTACTACTTCTACTACTACTTCTACTACTACTTCTACTACTACTACTACTACTACTACTACTACTACTACTACTACTACTACTACTCTACTACTACTACTACTACTTCTACTACTACTACTACTACTACTACTACTACTACGTCACTACTACTACTACTACTACTACTACTACTACTACTACTACTACTACTACTACTACTCTACACTACTACTACTACTACTACTACTACTACTACTACTACTACTACTACTACTACTACTACTACTACTACTACTACTACTACTACTACTACTACTACTACTACTACTACTACTACTACTGCTGCTGCTAGTACTACTACTACTTCTTCTTCTACTACTACTACTACTACTACTACTACTTCTACTACTGCTACTATTATTATTATTATTATTATTTAATTATTATTATTATAATTTCTATATTGTGTAACATGAAAATTCGAACGCCTACCTGAACTGTTGTCTAATGTACAGCGACTCTGTTTTGTCTTAGACAAGGAAGCTAAACTAACAATGATAATAAGTTAATAGCTTCAAAATACATTTAAATAGGGTAACCAATCAAAGCGATTGGTCGTATTTTCGATGGGTATTAATATCCCATGGAAAATCGTAAACGGGTAACATGACATTTACAATGTGTATGTCTAGTGATATAATACATTGTTTATGTCTAGTGGTATGTTCACTTTAGTGTCTAGTCTAGTGATATGACCAGTACAGTGTGAATGTCTAGTGATATGACCAATAGAGTGTGTATGTCTAGTGATATGACCAGTACAGTGTGTGTGTCTCGTGATATGACCACTACAGTTTGTGGGTCTAGTGAAATGACCAGTAGAGTGTGAATGTCTACTGATAAGACCAGTACAGTGTTTATGTCTAGTGGTATGGTAAGTACAGTATGTATGTCTAGTGATATGACGAGAAATGTGTGAATGTCTAGTGATATGACCAATAGAGTGTGTATGTCTAGTGATATGACCATTACAGCGTGTGTTTGTTTAGTGAAATGACCAGTATAGTGTGTATGTCTAGTGATATGACCAGTACAGTGTGTATGTCTAGTGATATGACCAGAACAGTGTGAATGTCTAGTGATATGACCAGCACAGTATGTATGTCTAGTGATATGACCAGTACAGCGTGTATTTCTAGTGATATGACGAGAACAGTGTGAATGTCTAGTGATATGACCAGCACAGTATGTATGTCTAGTGATATGACGAGAACAGTGTGAATGTCTAGTGATATAACCAGTACAGTGTGTATGTCTAGAGATATGACGAGAACAGTGTGAATGACTAGTGATATGACCAGCACAGTATGTATGTCTAGTGATGTGACCAGTATAGCGTGTATGTCTAGTGATATGACCAGTACAGTGTTTATGTCTAGTGGTATGGTAAGTACAGTATGTATGTCTAGTGATATGACGAGAAATGTGTTAATGTCTAGTGATATGACCAATAGAGTGTGTATGTCTAGTGATATGACCATTACAGCGTGTGTTTGTTTAGTGAAATGACCAGTATAGTGTGTATGTCTAGTGATATGACCAGTACAGTGTGTATGTCTAGTGATATGACCAGAACAGTGTGAATGTCTAGTGATATGACCAGCACAGTATGTATGTCTAGTGATATGACCAGTACAGCGTGTATTTCTAGTGATATGACGAGAACAGTGTGAATGTCTAGTGATATGACCAGCACAGTATGTATGTCTAGTGATATGACGAGAACAGTGTGAATGTCTAGTGATATAACCAGTACAGTGTGTATGTCTAGAGATATGACGAGAACAGTGTGAATGACTAGTGATATGACCAGCACAGTATGTATGTCTAGTGATGTGACCAGTATAGCGTGTATGTCTAGTGATATGACCAGTACAGTGTGTATGTCTAGTGATATGACCAGTACAGTGTGCATGTCTAGTTATATGACCAGTACAGTGTGCATGTCTAGTGATATGACCAGTACAGTGTGCATGTCTAGTTATATGACCAGTACAGTGTGTTTGTCTAGTGATATGACCAGTATAGTGTGTTTGTCTAGTGATATGACCAGTACAGTGTAATTGTCTAGTGTTATGATCAGTATAGTGTTTATGTCTAGTGGCATGGTCAGTACAGTGTGTATGTCTAGTGGCATGGTCAGTACAGTGTGTATGTCTAGTGATATGACCAGTACAGTGTGTTTGTCTAGTTATATGACCAGTACAATGTGAATGTCTAGTGATATGACCAGCACAGTATGTATGTCTAGTGATATGACCAGTACAGCGTGTATGTCTAGTGGCATGGTCAGTACAGTGTGTATGTCTAGTGATATGACCAGTACAGTGTGCATGTCTAGTTATATGACCAGTACAGTGTGCATGTCTAGTGATATGACCAGTACAGTGTGCATGTCTAGTTATATGACCAGTACAGTGTGTTTGTCTAGTGATATGACCAGTATAGTGTGTTTGTCTAGTGATATGACCAGTTCAGTGTAATTGTCTAGTGTTATGATCAGTATAGTGTTTATGTCTAGTTATATGACCAGTACAATGTGTATGCCTAGTGATATGACCAGTACAGTGTGTTTGTCTAGTGATATAACCAGTTCAGTGTGTATGTCTAGTAATATGACCAGTTCAGTGTGTATCTCTAGTGGCATGGTCAGTACAGTGTGTATGTCTAGTGGCATGGTCAGTACAGTGTGTATGTCTAGTGTTATGACCAGTATAGTGTGCATGTCTAATGATATGACCAGTACAGTGTGCATGTCTAATGATATGACTAGTACATTGTGTATAGTATTGCTCGATTGGTCTTTGTCGGCTCGGGTACTACTTACATGTACCCCGGGTACTCTTAAGTATACTTACATGTATCCCAGGTATGATAAATATACTAAAACGTAACCGGGAATCTTAACACTAAATCGGTCGTTGTCGTTGTCGGCTATTTTTTAAAAATAATTATGTTCACATGTATGTCAATTTTCTGTTAAATGACCTCTCTATTATCGAAAGTCATACTAAAAAAGCATGATGATACATTTTTTTAAAGAAAAGTTAGTTTAAGATAAACAATATCCTTTTACGGTAATCGGTAGCGCGTTTTACGATATCGGATTTTTGGCGGGAAACAATGTACTCGGGTACAGTCTAATATCGACCGGGTACGTTTAAGTATATTTACCGTGCCCGTGGTACATGTAAGTATACTTAAGAGTACCCGGGGTACATATTAACCAGTAGACGCACGGATATATATGAACTGCAGTTATGCATGTCATTTTTAGGACCTTAGAAATTGTTTAGCAATTATTTGCGTTTAAAAAAATATTTATACATGTAAAAACAACACAATTGAATAGATATTAGGTCAGTTTTGGTTTGCTTAACTTTAATTAATTGTCGTTTTTTATATTTCCTGACTTTGCGCAGAACTTTTCACTTCTATAATAAATCAAAGCGCTGAAGGCACTGCAGTTGTTCGCTGTTGTCGTCCTTGATTAGCTTGTGTGCATGGCACAGGCTAATCAGTGTGCACAGGCTAATCAGTGTGCACAGGCTAATCAGTGTGCACAGACTAATCTTATTTGACGTACATTAAGCCCCCTTTTCCCTGAAAGCAGCCAATATGTACAGATTTCAATGATAAACGCTAGACTGGCCAATGTCCTCTTACAAGCTGGTATATACACTCACTGCTAGAGCAGAATTATTTGTCGTCTGCTGCAGACAGGCAGCGGTAATCTTCCCTAGCAGAGTGAGTTGTGGTTCTAACCGTACTTAAAGCGGGTATATACGATTTTTTATATGTGTTTAATTGTAATATATTGATAAAATATGTTATAATAACACAAGACAAATTATACATTAAAGCCGAATTTCATAAAATGCAGCAAAGACAAATTAGCGCACCGAGCCTATTGTGACGTACATATTTTCCTACAATAACCGAAGCATTCGTCTTTGTATTAGGATCGGAGTGAGTGTTTGTGTGTCGTATGAATAGATATCGTTGCAGGAATTCAAATAAACCGTTAAACTAAGTTTAGATTCACATCGTACATGTATAGTATACATGCTGGCGAATTCGGCTGTACAGCCGTTTTCAATTTCAGAATTTAATACCTGGCTTATTTCGCATTTTTCGACACATGTTCTTCTTAACTTTTATTTTAATTTATATTGAAATATATATATAATAAGTTTTTTACACATTTTATATATATTCATAAATATTTGACAAAATCGTATATACCCGCTTTAAGGCTTCTAAGCACATACTGATTTGCAAAATATGCTCTGTAAATTTAGCTGGCCGCTAACGCGACCAACTAACCAGTTCGCAGAAGTTCCATACTGGTCATGTACATAATTTCGGCCACTTTTGGGACTATTTAAGAAAAATCTTTAGTGTTAGGCAACTGGTTGAAACTAAACTTCACATATATAATCCTGGGTTCAAAACTCACCTAGCATGAAAATTTAAATAGAATTAGATCGGTGAATGTTACTTAATGAACAGAAAATGATGACATGTAAACTATCCATTTTCGTATGTTAAATGTACCTAAAAAATCGGCCACTTTTCAGTTTGATCTGCAGATAAAATTACAAAGCAATATCTTTTGACAAATGTCCACAATTTCAGAGTCTTAATCAATGTTATTACTATTAAAATTTTTGACTTGAAATTTAAAATAAATGCGAAATTATTATACCAGTTACTCCCCCTACCTATTTTAATAAATATAAACAATGGGAAACTGCTAATTCAATAAAAATTATTATTTTTTAATGTGTTTAATAAATTTTTTCAAACATAGCTAAAAAGTAAACACATTTTGTTTGAAAAGTTGACTTCAGTATTGATTATTAGTAAACGCTTATATATATTATTAAAACATGTAATCTAGTAATATTCTTATAAAGGGAGGTAATTCATATATTAAAAATTTATATTTAGGTTCTGATTTGTATGTTTTGAATATAAGTTTTTGTACAATTAATTGCTAAAACTTTAATTAAAGTTTATTAGATAAAATAAAAATAATTTTATCAAATATATTTGTTTCTTATATGAATATAATTGTTGCAACTTATGATGACATAACTTTTTTCACGAGCCAAATAGTTCCTGCTATATTTGTGACATTTTAACACAAAAGTTCACCGTGATATGTTCTTACATTTGCAAAATATTGAGAGTGGGGATGGTTTTCATGTTGATTTTTCTAAATAAAAACAAAATATGTGCGTTAAGATCATGAAAATGATTTTACACAGGTGGCCGATTTTTTACGTACAGGCCGGAATTACGTACATGACCAGTAATCTCGATAAGGTCTAAAATAAAAGACTGTACGTGTGATTCCACTAACCCCACCGACCCTAATTATTATTTGCCGCCCCTTTTTAACATATCAGGTTTAGCCTTTAATCTTTCATTGGAGATGTAAGTTGAAACATCTGGCTCAAATAAAATTGTAAAATTTATCAGTGTTCATTAATATCTTGTTAACGCCTGGATTAATTTCAGTTTTCAAGATCTATCTTTATTTTTTGCAGAACAGCTTTAAATTAATTTCATATTAATTATCCTTCATTATCTTATAGAAGTTGATTACTGAATATATACAAGTATATTGCAAATGTGAGAAAATATAATTGCCACCACTTATCATGGTATGCCATCCCTGATTAAACTTGCGAGAATGTCGTATTTGCATGTTTATGAAAATCAATACCACGTGACTCATTAACAGCCGTGTACAACTACGGGATAGAAATTTTGAAACCGTGACGTCACGAGGCTTTATCGCATGCAGCGGCTTCTGTTTTGGTATGCAGTTTTAAAGATAAATAATTATTAATTAATGCACAAATTATCGTTATTCATTAAATAATCGCAATGGCAACTGTGGATAGAAGTGAGGGTGAAGAAATTGAAGAGGGAGTGGACATGGAAGGCGCCGAAGGTATGTTTATCTTTTTAAATCAATCACGGATTCGGTGCATCATTTCGGCCATTGTTGAGATAATTAATTAATGGATTACGGTTGCTTTTCAAACGTTGATAACTTCTATCGTATTTTTTGGAACACAATGAAACTTTTTAATTTTCATTTTAATTTTAAAGTCAGAATGTACATGTTTCCATTATTTTTCGGTGTAAATTAACGATGTGGAATTTCCTTTTTATGTCACAAGTGTGATTGAAACTCACGAAAATTAGGTCACTGTTAGAGATTTTATGTTGATGAAAAACTGTAGAGTAGTTATAAGCTGGGTTTATTCTTTTAGAACTTGAACACTTTGTGGAATAACGATTCAAACTTTGTAAAAACAAGTGAAGTCTTAAATAGATTAGATTTTCTTTTGTTTTACTTTTTTGAATGCGCATGCGCATTAAATGCGATAAAAGTAGGTCAAATTGCCGGTTTCGGTTTTGACAATTTCCTATTATCTTTTGATGCAAAAAGGAATTTGCCTATAACTAGTCAGGTTAAAAAAAAACAATCCCTTTATGTATATTATGTTGTTATATGAAACTGATCCTTACTGTTTGAATAGCTTGCATACTTGATTGATCTACTTTCCCTTTTGCATTTAACTTTTCTTATCTTATGCCATTGCCATTGGTCTTTAAATTAAAGTCATTTAGGTGTCTACTTTTAGAGACACGGTTATACTTTTTATGTTAGTGTATCAACTTCTATGAAGAGAGATGCAATTGCATTCCTTTCATATTTTGTAGCACGATGCATCCTTTATTCTTTATATATAGTGGACCAAATGGACGAACTTAATTATTCTTTACATGTATCTTGCAGGATGCTTTTTTAAGGAACTAACTGGATTTTTTTTGTTTTATTACTAGAATTATTCTATCAACCTTTACATACATAAATGAAATTGAATACAATACAGTCGATTGGTGTATAACGGATAGCTAAGGACTTCGAGTCTCATTTCAACGTAAACACCATGCATTAAGTAATTAAACCATTAAACCTAGACAGACACATGTCTTTCCTATTGAAACATGCCAGCGGTTTTAAATTTCCAAAAAAATAATATTTGTTTACAGCGCGAATTTCATGGTACACTGATTCAGCCATTACCGGATCGCTTCCGTCTTTATCGGATTACATGTGTATCGTGTTATTTCTTGAAATTTGACACAGCATTTGTAAAAAATAATTGCAATATATGTACATTTGATTTTCCAGAAAGGAAATTCATTTCTGCGTTTAATAAAATCAAGTTATGGAAATCGCTGCACAATTGATGAAGTAATGGCTATTCAAAGCGATGCACCCTATATTCGGGGCATTTTGAGTTGAATACCTAGCTTGTTATTTGATAGTGAAAAAATGTTTTCAGAGAAATCGATTTTTCGTTATAATTTGATTATTTTCATTAAAAATGATGTTTTCACTAATTAATTTCATAGCCACCCGCTAAGCACATGTGTATTGGACAACTTAAATTGAGTTTATAATTATTTTGAGACAATCCCCACATTCCAGAATATGGGTCACCACAGGCACATTTCCGTTATTCACTAAATCCCGAGTTGCAGCTTTCATGCTTATTTTATATGGTACGCATCAATTTGGTTTCTGAGCATTCTTTCTTTTGTAAAGGACACATAATACTAAAATATTACATCAATGAACATTATGTTTACCAAACAAAATCTGCAAAATTCAAGAAACCATTTGTCTGCACTTTTCCTGTCGTCACAAAAACGGTGCGTACATAACGTGACCTTGTTTTGCTTTCGAAAAAAGAAACAGTTGTAAACATTGACACACAACAACAAAAACATGAATCGACTTAACAATGATAGGATTTTTGTATTCAATTCATAGAAAACTATAATTCTTAACATTAATTAAAGTATTTTGCAAAAACCGTTAAACCTATCCGCTACTCACTAAAATCCGCTATACACCAATCGACTGTACTGATTTCATGAAACTTATGCATCTGTATGCATTTATTTATGACGACAGGGCAAGTGTCATTCAAAATCATTTAAATCTCTGGTACCCAACTTAGGGGAAGAAAATTGCTACATCAATGTTCAAGAAGAATATTCTGTTACAATCACTAGTTTGTACACATTGCAGATGACACTACTCAGTCCTCGTTCCCACCAAGGGGTGAGGAACATGTGACCTGTAAGTATCGAGGCATGGCCAGGTCCCAGTTACATCAACTGCTGTTTAGGCATTCCATTAAATGATGACCTCAGAGTTTCCCAACTCCAGACTCCTTGTTTTGGTCAACTTGAATGAAAATTGTTAATCTCAGTAAATTCTGTCTGTTGTTTTATTATTCAGTCTGTAAGTTATTTCATTTGTAGAATCACTAGATAATTTTATTTAACCAATCACTTTAGCAATATTTGTATTACAAATGAAAAAAAGAAGCGATAGTAATAATTTATATTATGTTTAAAGATAATAAAACCACTGATCTTCAACTTCATTTTTAAAGGATTTTAAATAGATGCAAGAATACCAGTAACTAAATAAATATGTAGAACTGAAAATGTAGTATGTTTAATGATTTAATGGCAAAAATTAATGCATGTATGTTGAAAGCCATAGACAATTTATATCATCCAAATAGCTTCTTGATTTGAATATATACAAAGCTAAAATGCTATTGATGAGCAATGAGCTCTGGCCATGGATCGAAGTTCATACAATCATAGTTCATTCATCGTGTATCCGGCTGTTAGCTTTCTATTGTATTTTGTAGCAGTGGTACCACAGAATGGCTACACTATCCACACTCTTGTAGGCTTGTCATGACTTTGTGTTGCCCGCCATGCATGCTCATAATTTTCAGTATTTTTTCTGCGTAGCTGTCTAACCCAGGGTTTGACCTTTATTTGACTTAATCAGCAGCAGCCAATACAATTTTTGAGAAATCTCATGCCTTTAGACCCAAATGAATCCAGGTAATACTACTGCAAAATCGAAGATCATGGGGATGCAGCATTTCTTTTTGCAACATTGCTAGCAAATGTTGAGCGTGAAGCTATCATATCTGGTACAGAAATAATGAGCAGATATACAACAGTTCCACACTAAACTCTCCAAATCAATTGTGTGTGTGTGTGTGTCCCTTAATATAGGTGAATGTGTATATATTTAGAAGACTTATATATTTGGAGGCTGTGTTCTTCTTTCAACTGTTCATTTTCATATCTCATTATGTGCACTTATGTATTTTATATCACACTTATTGCTATTCCATATTGTTTGAACTTTCCTATCCTGGTGTTCTTGTAAAAAGTCATGTTATAAAGTTTTATGTTGACATACAAACATTTGAATTTGGCTTGCATATAAGCCAGCATTCCAGCACTTTCTCTTAAAGTTATTCATTCTATCTCACGGACTATCAAGGAAAGTATGCAATTAGTTCCGGTACACATACATGTATATACAATATCGTTTGCCTAAATTAAATAAACCATACATAAACTATTGTATTCATAATATTTTTCTTTGAAACTTGATTTTAAAATGACAAAAGTTAGATTTTTGCCAGACATAAAGTAGAGTGTTTGACCCGCCAGACATAAAGTAGAGTGTTTGACCCGCCAGACATAAAGTAGAGTGTTTGACCCGCCAGACATAAAGTAGAGTGTTTGACCCGCCAGACATAAAGTAGAGTGTTTGACCCGCCAGACATAAAGTAGAGTGTTTGACCCGCCAGACATAAAGTAGAGTGTTTGACCCGCCAGACATAAAGTAGAGTGTTTGACCCGCCAGACATAAAGTAGAGTGTTTGACCCGCCAGACATAAAGTAGAGTGTTTGACCCGCCAGACATAAAGTAGAGTGTTTGACCCGCCAGACATAAAGTAGAGTGTTTGACCCGCCAGACATAAAGTAGAGTGTTTGACCCGCCAGACATAAAGTAGAGTGTTTGACCCGCCAGACATAAAGTAGAGTGTTTGACCCGCCAGACATAAAGTAGAGTGTTTGACCCGCCAGACATAAAGTAGAGTGTTTGACCCGCCAGACATAAAGTAGAGTGTTTGACCCGCCAGACATAAAGTAGAGTGTTTGACCCGCCAGACATAAAGTAGAGTGTTTGACCCGCCAGACATAAAGTAGAGTGTTTGACCCGCCAGACATAAAGTAGAGTGTTTGACCCGCCAGACATAAAGTAGAGTGTTTGACCCGCCAGACATAAAGTAGAGTGTTTGACCCGCCAGACATAAAGTAGAGTGTTTGACCCGCCAGACATAAAGTAGAGTGTTTGACCCGCCAGACATAAAGTAGAGTCCTGACGGTCCCTGAGAGACTGATTACTTCACACAAAAGTCAACTTAACCCATTGCATGCTGGGAAATTTGTCGTCTGCTAAAATGTCGTCTGCAGAATTTCTAAAATTAGCATTTTCTTCGATTTTTTTCAAAGAATACTATCAGAATAGCAAACAGTTTGGATCCTGATGAGACGCCACGTTCTGTGGCGTCTCATCTGGATCCAAACTGTTTGCAAAGGCCTTTAAAATTCAGCTCCAGCGCTTTAAGGGTTAACCTTAATTACATAGTAATAAATTGATAAAATGGACTATACACAGATTGCTCAAAATATGCATCATTGAATATTTACTTTCAATTTACTTCATAAATAAAATTGATTGACACCAAGCAATAAGCACTGCATGTGCCTTGGTCAGTTTATCAGTGTAGTTGGTTGTTGATGTTTCTGAAAGTGTGCAAGTTTAGTTTTGACCGTCGCAAAGCTTAATAGAACACACTAATGTGTGAATGCTGAATAAGCCATAAATCTTGGAATAAACATTGTTTTTTCAATAATTATTTAAATGCAGTTTTCAGCGTGTGTTTTCACAATTTTGCAAATGGAGATTGGTCCCTTTGGATTGGGAAATATGGTGTTCTTTCAGGGCTCGACACTAACTTTTTTGACAGGGTACAAGAAGCGTACTAGTACACATTTTTATTTTCAATATTCAATTCAGTTGCCATTTAAAGTAGACCAATTAATAGCTTATGAGCCTTGTTTTGTAAACTTTGGATATCATGTCTTTCATCAACATCATCATCGTCATCTTTGTAACAATCTGATTGTTACAAAGATGATGATGATGTTGATGAAAGTTGCAATAATACAACTCCCAGCTATATTGACCTTCCGGGTCTGAGCTGTACGTATGTACTCATAAAAGCTCAGAGCATTCAGGAAGAACTATAACAATTATCTTCAGCAGTGAATACAATTCGAAATAGTATAAACCACACCGTCCATGGCATTTTATTATGCCCCCCTTCGAAGAAGAGGGGGTATATTGTTTTGCTCATGTGGGTCCGTATGTCCGTCCACCAGATGGTTTCCGGATGATAACTCAAGAACGCTTAGGCCTAGGATCATGAAACTTCATAGGTACATTGATCATGACTCGCAGATGACCCCTATTGGTTTTCAGGTCACTAGTTCAAAGGTCAAGGTCACGGTGACCTGAAATAGTAAAATGGTTTCTGGATGATAACTCAAGAACGCTTAGGCCTAGGATCATAAAACTTCATAGGTACATTGATCATGACTTGCAGATAACCCCTATTGATTTTCAGGTCACTAGTTCAAAGGTCAAGGTCACGATGACCCGAAATAGTAAAATGGTTTCCGGATGATAGCTCACGAAAGCTTAGGCCTAGGATTATGAAACTTCATAGGTACATTGATCATGACTCGCAGATGACCCCTATTGATTTTGAGGTCACTAGGTCAAAGGTCAAGGTCACGGTGATCCGAAATAGTAAAATGGTTTCCGGATGATAACTCAAGAACGCTTATGCTTAGGATCATGAAACTTCATAGGTTCATTGATCATGACTCACAGATGACCCCTATTGATTTTCAGGTTACTAGGTCAAGGGTCAAGGTCACGGTGACCCGAAATAGTTAAATGGTTTCCGGATGATAACTCAAGAACACTTATGCCTAGGATCATGAAACTTCATAGGTACATTGATCATGACTGGCAGATGACCCTTATTGATTTTCAGGTCACTAGGTCAAAGTTCAAGGTCACGGTGACCCGAAATAGTAAAATGGTTTCCGGATGATAACTCAAAAACACCCGTTTAAGGATCATGAAACTTCATAGGTACATTGATCATGGCTCGCAGATGACCCCTATTGATTTTCAGGTCACTAGGTCAAGGGTCAAGGTCATTTGAAAAAAAAAGTTATGAGCTATTGTCATCACCTTGGTGTCTGCGTCTGGTTAATTTTTGTGTTTAGGTCCACTTTTCTCATAAAGTATCAAAGCTATTGCATTCAAACTCAGTACACTTACTTACTATCATGAGGGGACTGGGCAGGCAAAGTTAGATTACTCTGGCGAGCATTTTGACAGAATTATGTGCCCTTTTTAACCTTAGAAAATTGAAAATTTGGTTAAGAAAAAAGTATACTTTTTGTGATTGGGAATATAGCCGAATTTCGGCTATAAAATGGGCCAAAACAAAACCCTGCCTAGGATCATGAAACTTCATAGGTACATTGATCATGACTGGCAGATAACCCCTATTGATTTTCAGGTCACTAGGTCAATGTCACAGTGACACGAAACAGTAAAATGGTTTCCGGGTGATAACTCAAGAATTCTTAGGCCTAGGATCATGAAACTTCATAGGTACATTTATCATGACTTGCAGATGACCCCTATTGATTTTCAGGTCACTAGGTCAAAGGTGAAGGTCACAGTGACAAAAAACGTATTCACACAATGGCTGCCACTACAACTGACAGCCCATATGGTGGGCATGCATGTTTTCCAAACAGCCCTTGTTCTATTCTATTTCTTTTATACAGATTTTTGAATATAAACAAAGACCTATACAAATGTATTCTATAGGTCTTTGATATAAGTTATAATCGACAAAAAATAATGTATCCGAAAACGACAGTCCAAAAATGTGCATTTTGTTTGACTGCAGAAAATGAAATTTGGTTGACATATTGCTTTTTAATTGATGAGTTAATTGTTATTGTTTACATTCGGGATTTTCCGTGCATGTGCACTGACTGGTTGGCAAAAACACTGGTTACAGTAACGTAAAACATGTATTAAGGGCTTTTGTTTAGTCAATAAATTGATAATAAAAAATGGAAATAAACGTTAAAACTCTTAACAAATAGTGAAAATATATCATATTATTTACCAAATTAATGTATATTCACACATCAAATTTCCTCTTCATAAAAATACGAAGAAGTTATAAGCATAGAGTAAAAGTGATCGGATGACTAAATACTTACCATTCCACAAAACAAAACAATACATTAGACGTAATCTTTCTGATGAGACTTGAAAAAATTATATTTCAACACTTATAAAACATATATTAATTTTGATTATAATTATAAGTGGTGTGGGTAGTGTTCATTTTCATCAGCGATCGATAATGTCATAGGTGCATTAAATCAATTATAAAACAAAGCCCTAAAAAGCGGAATACATTGCTCTTTTTAAATATCGTGGCAATTTTCTTTTACATTGAATGAATTTTCGTTTCGTTTACATTGAATGACATTATAAATACAATTTAGCATAAAACAGATAAACACTGCATATTTATTATGCAAAGTGAACGTTCTTTGCATGTATATTGCTCTCTCTTTATTAGTAATAAGGAGTGATACAAATCTAGCATTTTATGATAAAGGCTTAAAATAAGATTTAGTATATTTGAAGAAAGTATTTTTTACCCTATTGTGATTGCTTGTGTTCATGATGGTGTTTCGTACACTGCAGTAATGTACAATCTTTACAAGTATTTAGCGGGGTTTACTTTTGCCGGTACCCGTAAAATACCTTAATAGCGTAGCAGTAAAATTGCACAATACTTAAAATGTATAGTTATTAAACAATCTATTATTAAGATTAAACTGGCTTATATATACACACACTAGTTCCTGTGAATCCATTTCCGACAAATGTTTTCATTAATGTTAATGTTAAAATATTTTATTGAAGCAACTTATCAGTATTTTTAGCTTTAAAATTTGTCTTAAATGATTGCTCAATATGCCAAGAGATGACATGGAGGTATAGTAACTTATGTTTACTGACCAGACACTCTTATGCAACATGTGGTTTATGCAGGGACCCAAGTGCAGGTCCCTTGTTTTATGAAACCATGTTTTCTTTGTTATTGTCTGGACAGTATCCAAGCATAACGAGATAATCGTTTTGTGATCAGGGCTTTTTTCCTTCTTTGGGACCCGCCGAAAATCGGCCCTTTCCCCTCAGATTTTTTTCCCCTCAGCAGGTAAATTTTCCCCCATTTTTTTCCCCTAAAAAAAAAAAAAAAAAAATTTTTTTTTTTTTTTTTTTTTTAACTTTTAATACATAAGTTAACCTGATCCAGTGTAGAAAATATAACATATTGCATAATTAAATTATCTGTTGTCTTGATTTTGTTTTAAAAACAGCAAAATATGTTGAATTGATTATTTAAGACTTTCCTTATTTTCCCCAAAATCCGGCGTTTCGCGTGATTTTTTCTCCCAAAAGCCGGCATTTTGCGCGATTTTTTTCCCCTCAAAAAAGGCCAGGCCCTTTCCCCAAAATCAGATAAAAATCCCTGGTGATAACAAAGGTGCAATTAAACACCGGGATATTAATGCTGCAACATAGAGTGTGAAAATATGTGTGAACAATTAAATAAAACAATTAGATTAAACAAGAGAATTTATTTAATGTGTAAGAAAGTAAGTTTGTTCAGACATATAAAGGTTCATATCAGTTACCCTATGTCGCGTACATAAAATCGACATATTGGTTGTTTTCATCCTTTTTTGTTTTTGTTCATGAAATTTAACTAATTCTGAAAGAAAGTCAATTTCTGAGAATTTTCTAACTAAATATGGTCGCGAAGAAGTGCCAGGTAGAGAGATTTTTGTGTAACCACATACCGAGCTCTTAGAGTGTGTTCCACTCCCGAGTTCGTTGTTAGTAAAAAAACAAATGATAATAACAACGATATAATCGTTCCAAAGATGCATTTCCTTGCATGCTAATGTTTTATTCAGACATAGTAGAAAAATTATATTTGATATTGTGCATGATTACCATTAAGACGATGATTCTGTCAACCTTCTCTATATGCGCTTATTTGAATTGCACCTCTTTTTGCCAACCAGTGGGCGGTGTCTAAACTTTCAGGTGCGTGTGACGTCACGCGTTAACTCGTCTATAGCATATTTTGTGGGTAAAACACAACTTTTTTATCACCTTTTAATTTCAAAGGATAATCAGCAGAAAGGTGTAACATCATTGACATAGAACTAGTTATTTAATTATCATCCTTAAATTCAGATCGATAGTCGGGAGAAAGGTGTAGACTGTAGAGTGATCAGCTAAGAAATAATTTATTTATTGTTACGCTTCTTTTCATTTGTTTTTCATTAAATACGATGTTTGTGATCGGCCGCTATATTGTTGGCGGACGACAATATCAACTGTGTATTCCAATTATATAGTGTCTGCGCATGAAATACCCAATATTATGTGTGAGCAAACTCAATGCTGATTGGCCAGCTACCACGTGCACTTCAATAACAATAAGGTCAAGCGATGTTTTATGTCTGGTCTAGGTGTAAACCTAGGTTAAAAATGCAATATTAATGATTAAAGGCCCATGAAAGGTGACGATCCGTAATAATTACCGATTTTTAAATATTTTTAGCATATTTTTATTTATTAAGGTTATCAAAAAATATTATATACATGCTATTGAAAATTACCATAAAAAATTAGCAATACAACTTGTTTTGAGCTCAAAATACAGTGCCCTCCAAGTCAATTGTGTTTACAAACAATCAGTTTATTTACATCCTTGTTTACTCAATCATGCCGAGCGATTCCGAGCCAGGTTTCCGATTACAAATTTTGATTGGTCTGCACAAGACATTGTGTATCACGTGAGCTGGTCAAGGGTGAAGAAGCAAGACATTCAAAACAAAAATATCTTACCGATCTCATGTTCTCTTTCTTTGTTTACGAGGATATTGTGTTGTTTGTTCTACGCCATCAATATATGCATACTTTACGAAAGAAGCCGAGACACATCGGAGATAGCGAAAATGTACGGAAATTGCAAAGTTGTTAACATTTCTTCAAATTATGTAACGGGTATATCTTTCATAATTCTTGACAATGTTGCACCTACACTGTGTTATTATCATTTTTTATGCAAGAGTAACTTAAATCCGGTAAAAATTAGACCAGTTGATATGCATAATAATTGGATTTGTCACTTTTTAGGAGCCTTTAACAAATGCATTTACCTTTAGTGAAAAGGTGATGGAAAGTTCTTATCATTCTAATAGTATCAACAGAATAATATATAACTACATTCAAAACATGAAATGAAAAGTTTTGTGTGCGGAAATCATAAAAATGATGTGCATTGCAAGTTTTATGTCTTAGTTCAAAGTTACATCATTGAACATTTTTATATGTATTTTCATCATCACTTTTATTTTCTTCACAACATGTACAGCTTTCAAACATTTGCCAGTGTTATTGCATGGGGTGCATGACAAATAGTGTAAGCAGATATAGAAGGCAGCTTTTGGTAATGCTAGACATCTGTTTGCTGCAGTAATTGTAGTTAACTTTTATTAAAGTCAACCAGAATGTAATATACCAGTCGTGATATTTTAATCAATATAAAGTATAACTAATAATTGTAAACAAATACGGTATTTAAGAACTTTTCTTTTTTTTATCAATCTGGTTGACGGTCCCTTTAAAGGAGGCCGCCAATATTTTTTATTAAGTTTGTATTTTGCATTGGCTAAGGTTAACTGGTATTCAAATGATATTTATACTGTTTAAAATCAAATATAGGCTTGAAAAGACATAAATTGACTAATCAGCAGTTGGGGTGGGCTATATTGGGGTTACTTTTATTGTCAGTTGGTCAATTAGTTGACATAAAATGAGTTTGTAGAGAAAGCTTCTACAACACATTTCAAGCAAATAAATTGAAACTTTAAATATGTATCTCCATGGAATGTAGATGTCTGAGATATTTTTTGCGTCCCTAAAGCAATAATGGGGTTAACTGGGTAATGCTTTTAGCATGATGCCATCGGTCACGTTTGTGACCAAGCTCTAGTTAATTTAGTAGGAATATACAGTTGTATCTGGTTCAATATTGTTGCATTTCTGTATATTGTTTCAAGCCAAAGCATTTGTGGTCATTAAGTATTGTTTCTTAATGTAATTTACATGTTTTGATGTATAGTTGTTCTGAATGAATGTTTATTTGCTACTTTACTAATTGATTAAAACCTTGATTTTTGCTGTTCTCTACTATTACATAATTCCAGCATTATTTACATTTGATTTTTCTGTTTTATTCACACTGTAATCAAGTAAATTTTTCGAAGCTCTTTCTTGTGTTGCTTCATTGTTTTATGTTAAATAAAATTTATGAAACATGATTGTGGTGATAATTTCAATTGATAGCACAAACATGTTATTTAATTTTAATATGTAGTCACTCTACATAAGTAGTTGCTTATGAAAGTTAACCTTTATGTGATTCATAATGGCAGTTATTGTCTTGATGGTTCAACTACCAATATTTTTTTTTACCCTTTCCCCATAAGAAGCAAAGTGAAAATGGCTATGTGCAAACAGCATAAAACCAGAACAGCCTGCGAGTAACTCGCAGTCTGTTCAGGTTTTATGCTGTTTGCTGCTCATCAGCATCTAAGGGTTGGAAATGAAGCCTTTAAAATTTGAATATAGTAAAAAAGGTCTTTAATTAAAGGGATCTTTTCACGCTTTGGTAAATTGACAAAATTGAAAAAAGTTGTTTCAGATTCGTAAGTTTTCGTTTTAGTTATGATATTTGTGAGGAAACAGTAATACTGAACATTAACCATGCTCTAATATAGCCATTATATGCATCTTTTGACGATTTTAAAACCTAAAAATTATAAAGCGTTGCAACGCGAAACGATTGAATAATTTGGAGAGTTCTGTTTTTGTCGTTAAATTTTGTGAAACTACGAAGATTGCTTATATAAGGTATAAAATACGTCAAAAATGTGTACTCGGCGGAATAGCTCAGTAGGCTAAAGCGTTTTTACTTCAGGACTCTGGCAGGACTCCAGGGGTCATTGGTTCAAAACCTGCTCCGGGCAATGTTCTTTTCCTTTTTTTAAATTTTTTCTTGATTTTTACTGGAGCTTTTACGATCCAATGTTTACATTTATCAATATAAAGCATTTAATGAATAAGTTAAAAAAATGCCAAAATCTGTGAAAAGGCCCCTTTAAATGTTACATTCAAAGGGACAGCAAATGTGTTAAAATACTTATCAAAGTGGTAAAGGGTTACCATTCTATGTTTCATAGATGATGTTGATGCAGAAGAGGATGGAGGTGAAAAGAAAGGGAAGAAGCGGAAAAAGAAGGATGGCAGTAGCAAAAAGAAGAAGAAAAAGAAGAAGCATCACCATGACGACGATGTAAGCAGAATGTTTAATTAAACAAAACAATTGTCTGAATGTAAATTTGTGAAACTTGCCATCAATATTATTGTATAAATATGATGTATGCTAAAAGCTAAGGTTGACACCGCCTGTTTGCTTTACACCACAGATGGCATAATATTTAGTTTATTAATCATAACAAACATAAATACTAGTTTTATTATGCTCCCCCAAAATTTATTTTGGGGGGAGCATATAGTCGCTGCTTTGTCTGTCCGTGCGTGTGTGTGCGTCCGTCCATGCACAATTTTTTGTCCAGGCTATTTCTCAGCAACTAATGACCAGAATTCAATGAAACTTTATGGGAAGTTTCACTACCAAGAGGAGATGTGCAAATTATCAGCGGGTTCTGGTCGGATGATTGTTCACAGAGTTATGGCCCTTTGAAATTTTCCATTAACTGTACATTTAGTGCAATTCTTGTCCGGGCTATTTCTCAGCAACTAATGACCGGAATTCAATGAAACTTTATGGGAAGCTTCACTACCAAGAGGAGATGTGCATATTATCAGCGGGTTCTGGTCGGATGTTTTTTTACAGAGTTATGGCCCTTTGAAATTTTCCATTAACTGTACATATTGTGCAATTCTTGTCCAGGCTATTTCTCAGCAACTAATGACCGGAATTCAATGAAACTGTATGGGAAGCTTCACTACCAAGAGGAGATGTGCATATTATCAGCCGGTTCTCGTCGGATGGTTTTTCACAGAGTTATGGCCCTTTGAAATTTTCCATTGTACATATAGTGCAATTCTTGTCCGAGCTATTTCTCAGCAACTTATTACGGGAATTCAATGAAACTTTATGGGAAGCTTCACTACCAAGAGGAGATGTGCATATTATCAGCAGGTTATGGTCGGATGATTTTTCACAGAATTATGGCCCTTTGAAATTTTCTATAAACTGTACATATTGTGCAATTTTTGTCCGGGCTATTAATCCCCAACTACTGACTTGAATTCAATGAAGCTTTATGGGAAGCTTAACTACCTTGAGGAGATGCACATGTTATTTGTGGGTTCTGGTTAGATAATTTATTTAGAGAGTTATGGCCCTTTGAAATTTTTAAGTTGCTAAACCATCCATCGTATTATTTTGTCCAAAGTTATGCACCTAAAGACGTTTCCTTTTATCTGAAAATATATTGCAATTTTTTTGTCCAAAAAAACCTTTGGGGAGCATCACCCGTCTCCGACGGTTTCTTGTATTACTAGTAACTAACTAGTGGTATGGCTACAGATATTATTGCTGAGTATAGAATTGGATAAACATTTATTCGTAACAACTAGTATATTTGGAAGCATGTTGCACCTTCAACTTTTAGAGTGCCTACAACTTTGTGTTACTCTTCAGGGTTCAGATGAAGAAAAACACAAGAAGAAAAAGAAAGACAAGAGCAGTGTTGACTTGGGGGCTCCCAGAGAGAGACCTCGGGTATGTTGCTTGTGGGGTCTGACTACATTATGTACTGAGTACCACTGACACACAGTTTCAGCTTCTCTGGAAAAAACCCATGCATATTTGTTTATAGCCCAAACAGACCCTGTCCTTGGGTTTACTTGTTCTCCTTATAATAAGTTATATGTATGTAGAAAAAAAACTGTAAATATCCTCACTAATATCAAAATCTTAGAGGTTTTGGTATTGGCATGTATTATTTAATGGTCAACTGATACCAAGTTCTATTACACCCTTTACCACTTAGACACATATATTCAAGCATTTGTAATCCCTTAGAAAGTTATATTTTATTTAAGACCTTTTTTACTAGATTCAAGTTTTTAATGCTTTATCTCCAAACCTTAGATACTGATGAGCAGCACACAGTATAAAACCTGAACAGACTGCAAGTTACTCGCAGGCTGTTCTGGTTTTATGTTGTTTGCACATAGCCATTTTCACTTTGCTTCTTATGGAGGAAAGGGTTAAATCATCAAACTAAGGTCAAAATGGGCCCCACCTTTGGGCTAAATCGTTTTCCTTATATGTACATCGTAAAACTTTCAAAACTCTCTAAAATAACAAGTCACAGTGACTTGGACTTTTGCATGAAATATCGCATGATGGTCCTCTACCAAGTTTGTTCAAATCATGTGTCTTGGCTCCAAGTGGGCCCCACATCTTGGGTAATTGGTTTTAATGATATATTTGACAAGTTTCAAAGTGGATGCATTTGGTAGAAAAACATAATCAGCAGGGAGTGCAGTTTTCCTTATATAGCTATACTGAAATATTATAAACACTCTAGAGGTCACATTTTTCGTCCAATTTTCATAAAACTTGCTCTTTACATTTGTTCTAACAAAATCTTGGCCAAGTTTGATAATGGTTTCAGAAACATCACACAAGTTGGCCAGAACATGTCCGCCGAGTATCAGTTGAGCGACCAAGAACGTTTGGCCATCTTGTTCTACTTGAGATCAAGTTTGGGATCCTGAATTTTCGTAATGGTGGGTCTTGGGCCGAGGAAAATATATTTTTTCTCATATAATTTATGTCATACGATAATAATGTTTTTCCTAGCCTGGCCTTGAGACCTCTGCAGACATTGCCGTGAAGTTTGGTCTGGCCAACATAGAGCTGGAGTACACGGAGGAAGACTTTGAGGCCCTCACCAACTACAAACTCTTCCGTGAACACATCCAGCCCCTCATAGTGGAGCAGAACCCCAAGGTCCCACAGGCTAAGCTTGTGAACCTCATAGCAGCCAAGTGGCGCGAGTTTGCGCAGGCTGCAGGCCAGTACAAGAAGTCTAGGCAGGGAATGGTCAGCCCGACTGGGGAGGCGCCAGCTGAGAAGATTGTGGATACCCCTGCGCAGGCTAAAGAGACGCAGTCAGGTATGGTTGTTTTGTGATGTGTTGGGTTACAGTGCAAACATAGGGCCTGTCAGGTTATTATCCCCCGCAATAGGCGGAGGGATATTGTTTTGGCGATGTTCGTCCATCCGTTCGTCCGTCTTTCCGTCCGTCTGTCTTTCCGTACGTCCGGCACTTTTGTGTCCGGAGCCATATCCTGGAAGTGCTTTGGCGGATTTCATTGAAACTTGGTATGAGTATATATATGGATAAGAGGATGATGCACGCCAAATGGCATTGTACACCATCTGTTAATAACGGAGTTATGGCCCTTTGTATCTTGAAAAAATGCTTTTTTGAGGGTCAAATACAACACTTTTGTGTCCAGAATCATATTTGCAGGGGATATCAATTCAACCAATTTGCTAGTTTTTAAGGTTTTATTATATTTTCTGATAATTTGTTACACATGTCAGCAGAGGCTGGCCTTCTAATGTAATTTCTGAACTAATTCCTAAAATATGGTATAAATTGAGGACACTTGTCAGGTCTTACATGCTTATGGGGCAAGTTCTTGAGAGAGTTAGCATGGTGCTAAGCCTTTAAGCATTGCCCTAGTAGCCGTTTTGGACTGATAATCATACATTTGTGAAAATCTTTAAAAATGTGATAAATGCTTGTAAATGTTCAAACACAAGTCAAAAGACTAGTAAAAAACCAGAATCAGATCTGTTTGACCAAGTAAGAAATTCTTTGGTTTTAGTAAACTATTTGAACATGTCACAGCACTGGTTTGGTTTTCCTGAGGCTTTTTAGCAGCACTTCACATGATCATAGCTCTGGAAACAGGCTAATCAGGGACGCGACTTTTGGATTAAAATGATTTTTTTATATTTTACCTAGTCTTCAGGAAAATGCAGTTTAGGCAGAATGTGTAGTCCCTGATAGCTTGTGCAGACTCCACAGGATATCCATGAAAAACACTTTCCACTTTTATGGAATCATCTGTTTATAAGAAGTAATCAAATTAGGCAGAAAGGATCCAGATCAAGGCTTGATTCAATAGGGAAAGATGTAGGATTATAGAAGTACAGAGTGCTACTAAAAAGCCAAAGAAAACCCATAGAACAAGGCTGTATTTTGAATTATTGTTGGTTCCAGATGAAGACACAGCTGAGGATTACTACACAGAGGAGAAGGCGGCGGCATCGTCGTCAGGCAAGAAACGTCGAGGCCGCAAACCCAAGGAGCAGAAAGTGGTGGAGCCGCCCCCGCAGCAGGAAGAGGAAGTGGAGGAGGAGAGCATGATGGGAGACGAAGAATACGTCGAGGAGAAGCCTAAAAGGAGGCGAGCCGCTAAGAAGTCAAAGAAAGCACTGGATGCTATGGATGGTAATGAATTTTTTTTTTTAAATCAATAAAAACATTATCAGAACAATCTTTATCAAAGTCAAGAGATGTTTTCGACTTTTTGTCTGCTAATTGTACCTTATGATTTGATCCTTAATGATATAATGTTGTTTTGCTGGTACGTTTTTTTACCTCTGGAAAATCATAGCAACAAATTTAAAAGGAACCATGCCATAGAAAAGAATCACAATATACAATGTTTATTAATGTACATCCCCAATCAAGTATAAACACAGCCAAAATGTATTTTTTCTTTACAATATTATACAAAAACATTGCATTCTAGTTTGATTTGAAGTTTCCATTAGTTTCAGGTGTGAAAGGGTCTTAAGCCATATGACATTATGTAATTTCATGGATATTCTTTGAAATTGGTACCCAACCGTTAAAGAGCAGATACGTAGAGTAAACATTTGTATTTAAATTTTTTATTGTTCACCCTGGATTGTTGTCCATACCATTTATAGTTATTTAATGTTCAAAAGGGGCCTCCCGTACAAAGTTAGGGCAGTATAGTAAAATATGATACTTGATTCAGTTGCACTAAGAAAAAGTTATGAAAAATTTCCAGTATTAATTAATCGCTTATTGTGGTTTAGGTGCTTGTCTATTGAACAGTTCAGGCAAACATGCTTATGGTTTAAACAATTTACACCTGAAAATATCCAAATGTATTTATTTACAAATAATCAAGGATTAATCCAACATTTTTTCCTAACCTTTCTACTAACTGAAGAGTACATTGTCATCTACTGTCTGTTCAGATGAAGAGTTTGATGATGAGGAATACGTGGAGAGCAAGTCCAAGAAGAAGAGGGGGGGCAAGAAGAAGAAGGGGGCGGACTATGATGATGTAGAGGAAGAGGAGGAGGAAGAAGATGTGTCCTTCAATGTACGTGTATCTTGCCAGTGTTTTTTTTCACCATTTTGGGAATGGGGCAGGGGCCCTTTTTGTTGAGAAATATTTTATTGTTTTGACTAAAATTGGGAAATCTGTGTTTTCTTTTTTGCAAACAAAAACTTGAAAAATTGCAAATTAATTTGCAATATTATATTTACGTAAGATTATCTGATAGCGCTAGATAGGTAGATGAACTAAAAGTAAAAAATTATTTTTTATTTTGGTAAACTAAGGAATTTTAGCCAGTCTTTTGGGTAAAATATATTCTTTTTGCGATTGGGAATAGTCTGAGTTTTGCGCAAAATTTTACAAAAAAGTAACAAACCCAGCCTGCACACAACTTTAATCATCTGATGGCTTTGTAGAATGTCATGTCTTTTTTATACCCATGATAGTTTCATTTGGCTTGAAGAAATTAAGCCAATGCTTGTTACTTTATTATAAAATCCATCTTATTTGTCTCCCTTTTTTTATAAGTTTGTGAATGTGTAGCAGATTTACATGTGTTTATTTCTTGACCTAAGTAAATAGTTAGGTGAACAAAAATCAGCAAAGCTGTATTGAAAGTAAATGGATATTTAAATTTTAAGTTCAACTCTATAATATCTGGCCATAATTTCATCACTTCAATAATTATACAGAATTTTGATTGCCATGTGGATTATAATATGTTTGAAACTTTCCTTTTGTTATGGCATTGAAATATAAAACTAAAGAGGTTTAAACCATGTGAGTTATCTATATGTGGAGAGACAATATTTATCACTATAGTTGCCCAACATTTTCACAGGAGAGTAAATCCAGTGGTAAGAAGAAGAAAGGAAAAGCAGTGGCACCAATCAAAATCAAGCTGACTACAAAGAAAAAGAGACGAAGAAAGGGCAGCTCAGTAAGTGTTACTTAAGCTATGATTGTGACTTTGGGTTCCACTGCACACTTGTTATTAAAAATTTTAGTTTTAATCTTTTTAAATATTTTTATGTCCGCCACCCACTATAGTGGGGGACATATTGTTTTTGCCCTGTCTGTTGGTCTGTTGGTTTGAGCCAACTTTAACATTTGCAATAACTTTTGCAATATTGAAGATAGCAACTTGATATTTGGAATGCATATGTATCTCATGGAGCTGCACATTTTGAGTGGTGAAAGGTCAAGGTCATCCTTCAAGGTAAAAGGTAAAAAAAAAAAAAAAAAAATCAAAGCGGCGCAGAAGGGGACATAGTGTTTCTGTCAAACACATTTCTTGTTTTTCATAAAAGCGGAAAGTGTCATCACTGATTAGCATTGGCTGTCTGCTCAGGCTAAACTTGGACATCACTTTACACATATGCATTACATCCCATTTACCAGAACATAGCTCATATGATCTTTGACATATTAATGAAGCAATAGAGTTGGTTAATGACCAAATATCATAGTTTTTGTAAGAAGACCATGTTTGAGGTTGGTAACTTTGTAAACCTTAAAGAGTCAGGATATGCATACCTAATATGCTGCATGTGTGTGTAGGACGAAGGAGACGGCGGAAACAACACGTCTGACGAGGAATTTGAACGCCAGCTGGAGGAGGCCAGCATGATCGCTGAGCAGGAGAGGGAAGAGAAACCCAAGCGTGCAAAGAAAGGAAAGAAAGCTGCCAAGGGCAAGAAGAGGCTCAAACTGGGCCGCTCCTTTGGGGGTGATCCTGATGCCGAAGGCTATGAGGTGAGAGGGTAGCCTGGTTGATTGGTTTGTTTGATGCATTTGTGAGTTGTATTTGGTTTATTGTTATTGTTTTTTATGTATGTTGGGGGTTGTTTGACTGGAATTTGATTTTTGAATGTTATGGAATGGTATTTTGGATATAAATATCATTGTGTGATAAAGGTAATGGCATGGGTTTATAGTCTTATTTGAATGCACTACTCATCTTCAAACGACTTTGACATTTACCCCCAATCACTGGGATATAAGTCGTCTGTTTACACTCGGCGCAGTATGCAGTAATGGCACATTGGCGTATTTCTCTCACAGATACAGTAATTACCCATTTATACTCCAGGGTTGAGAGGAGTAAGCGTGGGAATAATTTTTTGCTGGGGAAAATTCCATAGTCTGAGTGGGATTCGAACCAGAGACCCTACCATTCCTAGACCAGCATATTACCACAGTACCACAGTCCCGTTTGATTGCTGTTATGTGTTAGTAGTTCACATCACAGATTAGAAAAATATGTTTGTTAATGTGTGTGTGTGTGAATAAAACATGTTCCAAGACATTAATGTTTAACTATCACAAATGTGACCTATGTCATGTCCCTGCTGCAGACGGACCACCAGGACTACTGTGAGGTGTGTCAGCAGGGAGGGGAGATCATCCTGTGTGACACCTGCCCCCGGGCCTACCACCTTGTGTGTCTGGAGCCTGAACTGGAGGAGGCACCAGAGGGGAAATGGTCCTGTCCTCACTGTGTAAGTATACTAGAGGAGGTCCAAGAGGGGAAATGGTCCTTTCCTAACTGTGTTAGTATACTAGAGGAGGCCTCAGAGGGGAAAAGTCTTGTCTGAATTTTGTAAGTAAACATTTCGTAAGGCAGCGTGTATCATGTAAAAAATCTGGCTTCCTTAAGAACCTACTTTCTAATTCCAATTTTCCTTCAATTTTCCCAAATTAAAAGGCTGTATATCACTGATATCTTTAAATATTTCAAGTATACCCATACAATAAATGTAATATCACACACTAATCTAATCTTTCCCCATCTCCAGGAAAATGAAGGTCCCCAGCAGGAAGTGGTGGAGGAGGATGACCACAATGAGTTCTGTCGTGTGTGCAAGGACGGGGGAGAGCTGATGTGCTGTGACCAGTGCCCCTCCTCCTACCACCCCCACTGTCTCTACCCGCCCGTCAAGGAGGTGCCACAGGGAGAATGGATCTGCCCACGATGCTCTTGTCCTCCACTCAAGGCAAAGGTTGGTTGTTGCAGTGTTTTATTTTGTTTATTTTTTTCACAGCCTGTGGGTTTTGGATTTGGAAAAAAATGATGATTAACCAGGACATTGGGAAAATAAAATAATTTAAGAATTACAAATTATTACATTTTTCAAAGATTATCAGTCAAATACAAATTACAATTTTCAACTGAAATTGTGTAATATAAAGTTCTACTTAGATATGTCTTTATTCAATTTAATGATAATGTTTTAGTTCATATTCTTTGTATTAGTCATTTTGGGGAAATTTTGGGTTATTTTTTGGATTTTTAGCTCATCTATTTTTTGAAAAAAAATTATGAGCTATTGTCATCACCTTGGCGTCGGCGTTGGCGTCGGCGTCCGGTTAAGTTTTGCGTTTAGGTCCACTTTTCTCAGAAAGTATCAATGCTATTGCATTCAAACTTGGTACACTTACTTACTATCATGAGGGGACTGGGCAGGCAAAGTTAGATAACTCTGGCGTGCATTTTGACAGAATTATGTGCCCTTTTTATACTTAGAAAATTGAAAATTTTGGTTAAGTTTTGCATTTAGGTCCACTTTTCTCAGAAAGTATCAATGCTATTGCATTCAAACTTGGTACACTTACTTACTATCATGAGGGGACTGGGCAGGCAAAGTTAGATAACTCTGGCGTGCATTTTGACAGAATTATGTGCCCTTTTTATACTTAGAAAATTGAAAATTTTGGTTAAGTTTTGTGTTTTGGTCCATTTTATTCCTTAAGTATCAAAGCTATTGCTTTCATACTTGCAACACTTACTAACTATCATAAGGGGACTGTGCAGGCAAAGTAATGTAACTCTGACTGGCATTTGGACAGAATTATGTGCCCTTTTTATACATAGAAAATTGAAAATTTGGTTAAGTTTTGTGTTTAGGTCCACTTTATTCCTACAGTATCAAACCTATTGCTTTCATACTTGCAACACTTATTAACTATCATAAGGGGACCGTGCAGGCAAAGTTATGTAACTCTGACTGGCATTTGGACGGAATTATGGGCCCTTTATACTTAGAAAATTGAAAATTTGGTTAAGATTTGTGTTTTGGTCCACTTTACCCCTAAAGTATCATAGATATTGCTTTCATACTTGGAACACTCACAAACTATCATAAGGGTACAGTAAAAGGACAAGTTGCATAACTCTGGTTGTCATTGTTACGGAATTATGGCCCTTTTTTGACTTAGTAACTTTGAATATATGGTTAAATTTTGTGTTTCGATCCACTTTACTTCTTAAGTATCAAGGCTATTGCTTTCAAACTTCAAATACTTTCATGCTATCATGAGGTTACTGTACCTGGCAAGTTGAATTTTACCTTGACCTTTGAATGACCTTGACTCTCAAGGTCAAATTATTAAATTTTGCTAAAATTGCCATAACTTCTTTATTTATGATTAGATTTGATTGATACTTTGACAAAACTACTCTTACCTGACATACCACAATAGACTCCACCCAAACCATCCCCCGTGCCCTCCCCCCCCTCCCCCCTCCCCCCCCTAATTTTTTTTTTAAGATCATCTCACAAATGACCACCACACCCTCACACTATACCCCCACCCCCCCCCCCTCCCACCCCAACCCCCCCCCCCCCAATTTTTTTTTTTTGAATTTTTTTTTTTTGATTTTTTTTTAAGATCATCTCACAAATTACCACCACACCCTCACACTATACCCCACCCCCCCCCCCCCGATTTTTTTTTTTCGCTCTTTTGGAAGATAATGTAATAAATGTCCACAACCCCACACTTTACACCCCTCTTCACTCCACCCCTCCCTCCTTTGTGATTGAAAATGAGAGTCCCTTCACCTTTAAAAAGAAATTAGATGAGCGGTCAAGACCCGCAAGGCGGTGCTCTTGTTTTTTTTTGCCATTGGGTGAATTTTGACCCCAAAACATCTCTGTAAGTTGTGTTTGGATAACAGTATTGGTATATATCATTTTATATGATTTGATATTTTCCCTGAGATTGAAGAATGTGAGAAGTTCCTAACTGGACAACAAATTCTTATTTTGCTCAAGGCCCAATTGCAAAGAAATAATAAGCTAAAGACAGTCCATGTTTCACTATGGCAGCGAGGTTCTCTTAACCTTTTGAATGACATAGATCCCTGTCATACTGTTTCATGTAAAATTGCAGGTGGCCAAGATCCTGACGTGGCCTTGTCATACTGTTTCATGTAAAATTGCAGGTGGCCAAGATCCTGATGTGGCCCTGTCATACTGTTTCATGTAAAATTGCAGGTGGCCAAGATCCTGACGTGGCCCTGTCATACTGTTTCATGTAAAATTGCAGGTGGCCAAGATCCTGACGTGGCCCTGTCATACTGTTTCATGTAACATTGCAGGTGGCCAAGATCCTGAAGTGGCCCTGTCATACTGTTTCATGTAACATTGCAGGTGGCCAAGATCCTGACATGGCGCTGGACTGAGCCTCCCCACCCTGAGAAGTCTATGGAGGAGATGGACCACACACATGAACATCATCTGGAGCCCAAGTCTTCAGCTGTGAGTATTCGCCATCTTAAAACAAACAAAAAACAATGTGTTGAGTTTTTTATATTGCTTCCATTCCATGGAAAATGGTTAAATAAAACAGTTGAAAATAATCTTTAAAGCATGATTAATATTCATTTGCTTAATAATTTACCATGTAATCACCTATTGTTTCTCATAGTCAGTAGCATTAAAAAGTATGTTGCTTTTTTTAACAAACAATTGTCTTCAATGACCTTTTAGTACTGTTCTGTTTCTAGGATCATAAGCCACAGCGTGAATTCTTTGTTCGCTGGCACGGACTGTCCATGTGGCACTGTGACTGGGTGTCAGAACTTCAGGTATGGGTAGCAGCCTTGAAAACAAGACTTGTTTCTCCAACCCTTTACATGTTTACACTTCACACATGTTTAGTCCCTCATAAAATCTAATTAAATTGATGATTAAACAGATTTAAGTTTTAAAGGCATCATTTCCAACCGTAAGATTTTGGTGAGCTGCAAACAGCATAAAACCTTAACAGCCTGTGAGTTACACAGAGGCTGTTCTGGTTTAATGTTGGTTGCATATAGCCATTTTTGCTTGGCTTTTAAGAGGAAAATGGTTAAAAAGAACACATTGTTTGTTCAATTTTATTAGGGAAAACAAATCCTCAGTACTACATCCAGTACAGGTTAATTTTGCTGTAACTGTTTTTATTTTAATTGTTTATATACCTAGCCTAAATAAAAAATATTTTTGTTAACATTGTGGTCAGTGGTGAGTTTTCATGTTGAAGGAAAATCTTCTGAAGTAGTAAATTTTCTATCTGGATTACATTAGAAAACATGTGCAACAAGAGTGCACATGTTTGTGGTACATTTTCTGATTGTATTTATCTTAATTTGAAGTAATCTAACAAGCCTTGTTGCATGTGTACAATAATAAGAATGCATAATTTATGAGACATTTGGACCTTGCTTGCTGTGGAAAAAGGGTTTAATGCATCTGTGTAAAGTGTCGTCCCAGATTAGGACAGCCTCCTGAGGCTTATCAGGGACGACACATTGGGCCAAAATTGGATTTTCTCTAAGTAGAGATTATCTTTCAACCAAAAACTTCAATAAAAGCAGAAAGTGTTGTCCCTTATAAGCTTGTTCAGACTTCACATGTTCATCTGGGACAACACTTTATGCACAAAAATTGAACCCTGTTTTCCAAAGAGCATGGCTAATTTCTGATGGACAATTTCTCATACTTGTGTATTCCAACAAGCCATTTTGCAGATTTACATAAATAAGAACGAATGTAATATAGTATAGACACTTGTAATATGTGACTTTTGCTGCATAATCTCTGATACATATTTTCTGGACTTTTCCTCAGTTGGACGTGTACCAGCAACCCCTGACACGTATGTACATCCGAAAGAACGACATGGATGAGCCACCGCCCCTGGAGGACGGAAGCAGTTGGGGCGGGAAGGACCGCAAGCGTGACAACAGCAATGATAACCTTGAGGACAGGTTCTACAAGTACGGGGTGCGACCGGAGTGGCTCCAGATACATAGGATCATCAATCATAAGTAAGGAGATAATTTCGACATTTTGAGCGGGATTAATTATAAATCATAAGCAAGAAGAAATTATTATAGTGTTAGTTATTTTGTGGTGTAACTTATTATCATAATAAGGAAGAAGTATATGGGATGTTAATTATTTTAGGCTTCGATTTATCCTTTCCCCTGATTTATCCTTTCCCCTGATTTATCCTTTCCCCTGATTTATCCTTTCCCCTGATTTATCCTTTCCCCTGATTTCCTGCTATTGATTGTCAAACTTGATTCACTGGTGGTGCTTAAATTTACTGGAATACAAGTGAAAAGTATTGAATAAAATAGTAAAGGGGTAGGGGTATATTTATCCCAAAATTGTTAAAAAGATCCCATCACTGGTATTTGTTGATTGTATTTTGGTTGGTTTATCATGTAAAGTTCACAGAATTGTCATTTACTTTAGGTCATAATCGTACGTTTAAGCACTTCATGCAACATGAAGCCTATAACATGTATTCATGTGCTTCATTTAGACCTTAATACAGTTTACTGTTTAATCTAAAATACAAATACTGTGAAACTAATATTAAATCGTCGACACAAAATCCATAAATTGTAAGATAAAATGAATATGCCTGGTTTTATGAATCCACAAAGTGTTCATGTCAGCAAAATTAAATTAATCTACAGCATCCAGCTGATACACCAGTTACACACTTGATTCTTGTTAGATACACCAGTCACACACTTGGCTCTTGATTTGCTGTACTGAGCAATGCATGTGCGTAAAGTGGTTGTCTCAGATTAGCCTGTGCAGTCTGCACAAGCTAGTCAAGGACGACACTTTCCACATAAACTGTTTTTTTTTAATAGTTACACACACGCTCTTAATTTGCAGGACTGAGCAATTTATGTGTGATGTGTTGTCTCAGATTTGCTTGTGCAGTCCAGTGACACTTTTAACAGGATTTTCTCTAGTCACACACTTGTCCCTTGATTTACAGGACTGAGCGCGGTGCCCAGTATTACCTGGTGAAGTGGCGTGATCTCAATTACGACATGGCCACCTGGGAACCGGAAGATAGTGAGGTGCCTGAATTCAAATCACACGTCGACTACTATGACAACCTGAGGTTAGTCTGCAACGAGTTCTTAACCCTTTATCACTTAAATATGTATTTTGACACCACTTAGATATGTATTTTGACATCACTTAAATATGTATTTTGACGTGTTAAGTATTTTACTAAATAATATTTCAAGTTTTAAAGTCTTCATTTCCAGCCCTTAGTTACTGATGAGCAGCAAACAGCATAAAACCTGAACAGACAGACTGCAAGTTACTCCCAGGCTGCTCTGGTTTTATGCTGGTTGCAAAAGCCATTTTCCTGTTGCTTCTGAGTTGGAAAGGGATAGGACATGTTGAGTACTATGATAAATTTAGGTATGGCTTTCATGGAGATAGTTTTTCAATTTTGTGTGACCTGTATTAAATCCAGTCTTATAATTTTTTGATACAACATTTTTTAATAATTACTTATGCATATTCCAACCATATTTCAATTTTTTTTTGGAAGTTACTGAAATAACAAGTAATCATGAGGTACTGTTGTGTTATAGCCTCTAAACCTATAAGTTCGTGCACCTTAAATTTCAATGGCATATCTTTCATGAAAGATCATTCGACAATAAATAAACGTGATATATACTTTATGATGTATCTTTTGTTTAACAAATAACGAGTGAAGTATGTTGGTTGACAGATAATAATAATGGAATTACGTACCTTTAAACATTCGTGTATATGGTAGTCTGCGTCACACAGAATTACCCTATAAGATCGTGCATCGATTTTGATGACGTCACAATGAGGCCCTGGGATGTGTTTATAATAGCCGATATATGTTTTTGTGAATATGTGTTTATTTGTATTAAATATTTGTTGTTTAAGATGAATTTCGTGAATAAACTGTAATGCAAATAATGGTTTAAACAAAACTGGTCTTCATAAAAACGAAAGATGAACGGTGATAACTGTTTTCAGAGGTCTAGATAAAGTGTATTTACTAATGGAATAAAGCTAAATAAAATTCTATTCACAATGGGGGCATAAAAGGCTGTCACCCCTTCTAATGACAGTTGTTTTGTGACAAAATCCCAAATTGACGCAGTGAGAACCTTTATCGCAATAGGCCGGACACGATCTTAACGTATGGTCTCGTGTCAACATTTGGGGGTAAACTTGTCCGCATATTCAGCATACTTTAATCGTATTGTAATGCAAAGTACAGAGTCCAAAATACAAATTCTAGACGGGCCTCCAAGGGACACTACTCTTACAACATTTTAGGATCAAAACATTGACAAACATAGCCATCTGGTGAAGGAAATGTGCAGATTTTAAACATTGTTTAGGCTATTTCTTTGGAACGAGGTCAGAAAAACGGACAATTTATATCATATTTATTGTTTTTTTTCTCATGATTGTTGTCTTATCGGCTGTGGAAATTCTCGCGTTACAAAAGTGAACAGTTTTCGGGTACGTGCGTTCGAATGTTGCTTAGAAGTTTACGTCATAAAAAAGTACACGATCTTATAGGGCTGCACGAAGTTATAGGAATAGAGGATACTTTTAATTTCCCGACAACATGTAGTAAGTGTAGTATTTTAGAGCTTTTTTATCACTGATTTATTTCTATAGGATATGAATTCTTCAACAATAAAACAGTTCAATGATTTTACATGTTTGAAATTAGTATATCAGGAGTAAGTGAGATAATACAAATTTCACAAAAAAATAGTCTTATTGAATTGACAACGTCCATGTTGCTATCATTTAGAAGCAGGTATGTTTGTCATGCCTCCCTTCATAATTTAGCCAGGCTCTGAGAAAACTGGGCTTAACCCTTTCAGTGCGGGAACCGAATTTTAAAGGCCTTTGCAAACAGTTTGGATCCAGATGAGACGCCACAGAACGTGGCGTCTCATCAGGATCCAAACTGTTTGCTATTCTGATAGTATTCTTTGAAAAAAAAATGAAGAAAATGCTAATTTTAGAAATTCAGCAGACAACATTTTAGCAGACGACAAATTTCCCAGCATGCAAAGGGTTAATGCATTTGTAAAAAGTGTTGTCCCACATAAGCAATTTCATTCTGCACATGCTAATCAGGGACTACACGCCTTTACTTGATTTTTACTAAGAAGATACTCTCTTGGAACGAAAAAAACAACATAAAACCCGAAAGTGTTGTCCCTGATTAGCCTGTTTGGATTGCACAGGCTAATATGGGAGGACACTTTACACACTGGCACTAAACCCTGTTTCCCCTGAGTGGATTCAGTTCTATCTTTAATTCATTACTTGTGTGGTGTACAGTCCTGTTTCCCCAGAGTGGATTCAGTTCTACCTTTAATTTATTACTTGTGTGGTGTACAGGTCCCCAGAGTGGATTCAGTTCTACCTTTAATTCATTACTTGTGTGGTGTACAGGCGGGTGATGTGGATTCAGTTCTACCTTTAATTCATTACTTGTGTGGTGTACAGGTCCCCAGAGTGGATTCAGTTCTACCTTTAATTCATTACTTGTGTGGTGTACAGGTCCCCAGAGTGGATTCATTTCTACCTTTAATTCATTACTTGTGTGGTGTACAGGAGGGTGATGTGGATTCAATTCTACCTTTAATTCATTACTTGTGTGGTGTACAGGTCCCTAGAGTGGATTCAGTTCTACCTTTAATTCATTACTTGTGTGGTGTACAGGCTAATATGGGACTGCACTTTACACACTGACACTAAATCCTGTTTCCCTAGAGTGCATTCAGTTCTACCTGTAATTCATTACTTGTTTGGTGTACAGGCGGGTGCCTGTTTCCCCAGAGTGGATTCAGTTCTACCTTTAATTCATTACTTGTGTGGTGTACAGGCGGGTGATACAGTTCTACCTTTAATTCATTACTTGTGTGGTGTATAGGCGGTTGATCACTAAACCCTGTTTTCCCAGAGTGGATTCAGTGCTACCTTTAATTCATTACTTGTGTGGTGTACAGGGGGGTGATGTGGATTCAGTTCTACCTTTAATTCATTACTTGTGTGGTGTACAGGCGGTTGATGTGGATTCAGTTCTACCTTTAATTCATTACTTGTGTGGTGTACAGGTGGGTGATGCTGCCCTGTTTCCCCAGAGTGGATTCAGTTCTACCTTTAATTCATTACTTGTGTGATGTACAGGCGAGTGATGCTGGGGGGTCCAGTTGAGGAGAAGCCGAGAAGCAAGAAGAAGGGCAAGAAAAAGAAGGATGATGACTCTGTCGACTCCCCCAGGCCTCTAGGCATGCCCCCTTCATACCCTATAACAGATGTAAGTACTCAATTCTCAAATAGCCAAAAAAATGTTGTTGTTTTTTAAACTTTGCTGTATGTGTTCAAAAGTGAAGGTTTTTTTGTGAACCTCAAGTCTCCCTCTGGATCAAAATTATCTGTAGCCAAATTTACTGTGTTATGTCTGAATTCTTCTTTTTTTAGATTAATGATGGATGATTACGAAGAAAAACCTGTAGCCAAATGAAAAATTCTTGAGCCAATTGTTCTTATTTGTAGCTATTGGCTACTTAGGCTACTTTGGGGAATGGCAGTACACGCCCCGGTGAACCTATCAAGGGGCTGGGCCCTAAGATATACCTCCCCTTAGGTGTTCTTTAAATTATACAGGGTTAAATTATCAAGTTTGCAAAGATATTCATATTCACTGTAATATAATCTTTTGCACCAGAACTTGTGCAGTAGATAGCTTAATCATGCTGAAATGCCTTCCAATGGTTTTAAGAATTTAAGCATTAACTGAGCTATGATCTTTAAAAGAAAATATTTCACACATTTGAATATCTTTCCTTGCAGTTGCGTAAGCAGCTTCCAGGCGACCCTGATTACATTGTGGCAACTGGTGGGACACTGCATCCGTATCAGCTGGAGGGACTCAACTGGCTGCGCTACTCGTGGGCTAACGGCACGGACACCATCCTTGCAGACGAGATGGGACTGGGCAAGACTATTCAGACTATTTCCTTCTTGTCCTCACTGTATAATGAGGTGAGGGTGGAGTACAACAGTTTTCTTTTTATGCCCCCGGATCGAAAGATCGGGGGTATATTGTTTTTGGCCTGTCTGTCATTGTATGTGTGTGTGTGTCCCAAAACTTTAACCAAAACTTTAACCTTGGTCATAACTTTTGCAATATTGAAGATAGCAACTTGATATTTGGCATGCATGTGTATCTCATGGAGCTGCACATTTTGAGTGGTGAAAGGCCAAGGTCATCCTTCAAGGTCAAAGGTAAAAAAAACTAATAAACAAACTTTAACCAAAACTTTAACCTTCTTCATAACTTTTGCAATATTGAACATAGCAACTTGATATTTGGCATGCATGTGTATCTCATGGAGCTGCAAATTTTGAGTGGTGAAAGGTCAAGGTCATCCTTAAAGGTCAAAGGTAAAAAAAATACTTCAAAGCGGCGCATTAGGGGGCATTGTGTTTCTGACAAACACATCTTTTGTTTCATGTCTTCACTTGTTAACGATGGAGAACGGAATAAATTTTGTTCATTTCTTCAAATTTATTTTGGGGTTTAGTAATTTAATTTATTTTCACTGTAAAAACACACAATAATTTGACTATGAAGCTCACCCTTGCTAGCATTAGTAAAAGCATGTATATACCTCATGTACAATTATACATATGAAATACTGAATTTACTAAGGCATCAACCCTGTTAATAAAGTAAATGAATAACTTAAGATGTCCTCATCATATTTGTTTAAAACAAGTAAATAAGTTCATTCATTTTAAACTAAATGACCATGTGCCCTCAACGACCCTGTGACCTTCATTACAGGGCCACTGCAAGGGTCCATTCCTGGTGGGAGCCCCACTGTCCACCATCATCAACTGGGAGAGGGAGTTTGAGTTCTGGGCTCCCAACCTTTACGTGGTCACTTACACAGGGGACAAGGACTGTCGGGCTGTCATCAGGTGAGAGGGTTGACAACTTATTAAAAACCATATGGGCCATGCTCTGTGAAAAGGGGGTTTAATGCATTTGCGTAAAGTGTTGTCCCAGATTAGCCTGTCTGTGCAGTCAAAAAATACCATTTAATGGGAAAGTCTCGTCCCTGATTAGCCTGTGTGGACTGCCTATGCATTAAGCCCAGTTTTCTCAGAACACATCTCATATATTCCCAGGGAGAACGAGTTCTCGTTTGACGAGGGAGCCATTAGGGGCGGCACAAAGTCCTGGAAGATGAAGCAGGGAAGCAGTGTGAAGTTCCACGTGCTACTGACTTCATATGAGCTGATCAGCATTGACACGGCCACACTCGGCTCCATAGACTGGGCCTGTCTGGTTGTCGACGAGGCCCATAGACTCAAGAATAACCAGTCAAAGGTAGAAAATGTGTATGCCTTGACATACTTGTGTGATATGGGAGTGGATGAGGTTCATTGATGAAAATGAATTTAGGTCAAATATAGAGATTTGAAATAAATGGTTTTTATTTCCACAAATAATAGGAGTTTTTAAACATTGCTTCTTTCCATCCATGCTTGTTGTGGACTAAACTTGTCTTTAATGACTTGGCCAATTTGAACAAACTGGCTCACACATCTTTTATATGCAAGGATCATTACAGAAGCAATTCTGGCATTGTCATATCTACTTTGTTTGTTGCAAATGTTGTTTTATAAAAATGCTTTTTCATGGAGTATTAATCCTCTTCATTCCTTCTGTTAAATACACAGTTGTGTATACAAATAATGCTTCAAATTGATGGAACTGGTTTAATACACTGATTGATTTAGTAGAATACAGTGACTGCTCTAAGGAGTGTGGGCTACTTTGTACTGTGTTCACCACTTGACCGTTTTGTATCAAAGATCTTCAACCAAGTTTATGGCATGGCTGCATTTATCTTATATAAACATGATAGATGTGTTTATCAGGATTATATTGCAAATGAAGTTAATAGGAATGATCCCTTGTGAAGTGTCTGTGAAGGAAATTTATATATTCAACAGATTATTCTGTTGTCTAGTTGACATTCCTTTCTTTATCTTTGTACAGCATGGCAATCTGCCCTTACTCTTTTCAGTTTTTCCGTATCCTTAGCAACTATAACCTTGGTTACAAGCTGCTGTTGACAGGCACACCACTACAGAACAACCTGGAAGAGTTGTTCCATCTGCTCAACTTCATGTCTCCTGATATCTTCAGGTAATAATCAACTGAACAATTGATATCTTTAGGTAAAAATGGACTGCACCATTGATATCTTCAGGTAATAATGGACTGAACCATTGATATCTTAAGGTAAAAATGGACTGCACCATTGATCTTCAAGTAATAATGGACTGTAACATTGATATCTTCAGGTTAAAATGGACTGCACCATTGATATCTGCAGGTAATAATGGACTGAACCATTGACATATTCGGGTAATAATGGACTGAACCATTGATATCTTCAGGTAAAAATAGACTGAATCATTGATATCTTCAGGTAATAATGGACTGAGCCATAGACATGTTCAGGTAATAATGGACCGTCTTTTATATCATCAGCTAAAAATGGACCTGTACTTTTTTCACCCAGGTAATTTCAGGTCATAATGGACTGCTCCAACTCAACTTCATGTCTCCTGATATTTTCAGGTGCAAATCTACTAGATCTTCATTTCCCTTATATTCAGGTTATAATAGACTGTACCATGGTTTTCCCATGGTATTTAAAATTCTGGATGAAGTTCATTCATAACATGAAAAGTGTTTCATGAATTTAAGTCTTTACATTGATAGAAATACCACAACATCTGCACTGGTTTGTTTCGAATCGGTCTTTCTGAGATTATCAGATCCCTATAGACAAGATTGCTATTGCTATAATAATTAATTTCTGGTAATATATAATGTTATTTAATTTTCTTGATAAACAATTTGAATTGAAACTGAACATGTCAATTAGACTACCTTGAAATGAAGGAGGTTTTTTATGCCCACTTAAGATGGAAGGTATTACAAATTGCTCTTGTCCATCGGTACATTTTGAGGACTCAATTCCACTTAAATTGCTGAGCAGCTTGGCTCTTTTTTTAAACAAAATAAACGGGATACAATCCCTCTGTTTGAGCATACCAAAGATCTTCCTGGAGACACAAAGTAATAGTTCTACCCAGGAATTGTAGCAGAGTGTCTCAAGAAGCCTTCAGGCTTTTGCAGCAATGGGGCTTATATAAAAAGGTTTAGACTTACTAAAATAATTTCTGCTTACAGTGAGCTGCAGACATTCCAGGCTGAGTTTGCAGACATCTCGAAGGACGACCAGGTGCGCAAGCTGCATGACATGCTGGGCCCCCACCTGCTGCGCAGGTTGAAGGCCGACGTGCTCAAGAACATGCCCAGCAAGAGCGAGTTCATCGTGCGTGTAGAACTGAGTCCCATGCAAAAGTATGTGCTTCATCAATTCTTAATTATTGTTATCAGTGTTCTTTATTATGCCCCCGAAGGAGGGCATATAGTGATAGCACTGTCCATCCGTCTGTCTGTCTGTCACGCGGTGCGTTCAGGTTTAGAAAAATGCTCATAACTTATACGCCGCTTCAGATGTAACCTTCATATTTGGTATGCATGTGTATATGGACAAGGCCTTTCCAAACGCACACAAATTTGACCCCTTTGACCTTGACCTTGAATGGGTTCGTGTTTAGGTTTCAAAATCTGCGTTTAGGTTTCCAAAAATGCTCATAACTTCTATCAAAGCGTGTTTTGGGGGCATTTGTCATCCTATGGAGACAGCTCTTGTTTTTTCGTTAAATTTAGGGTTCAGTATTTGGCACCATTCCCAATGGAAAAAGTATATATTTTTCCCAAATGGTACCTCAAAAATTCTCAATGTAAGGTTTAAAAAAAAAAAAATTTATTGAATAGTTTTTTTTTAGATTTCAACATTTTGTTTATCTCCAGCCATCCAGCCATATAAGTTCAATCTTAGTAAAAAATAATACTTAAAACACTTATTTTCTCATTTGAAGCATTTTTTAGCAAAACAGCAACAACACTTATTTCCAAATTTTTGTCAAAATGCAGCGAATTTTCCCAGTTCAATGGGACACGGCCCCATTCCCCAAATTGTGGAAAAAAACACTGGTTATATTATACACAGACCCATCTCCTCCAAATGTTTTATGTGAGCATGAAACTTAATTTTCTTTTTGGGGCAGGGTGAGGGGTGGTATGATTATGTGATGATCTGTTAGATAATCAGTCAATGCTCATAAAGACAGCAGTGTTGGGCCTTACATATACCCCTTTGTTCTGGACTGAACGACACAAAAGTGGGAAAAATTGTCGCATTTTTTCACAAATTGAATGCCAAATAAAAAAGACTGCTATTAAACCCTAATCAGACATGTTATGCTTTTAGCTACAACATTCATTGGATTTATATAGTTGAGGGCTTTTTTCTTAATTTGGAGAAATGGCATGTCCTTCCATTTTGGGGAAACAATTATCAACAAAACTGAAAACGGGGAAAAAATGTCCCAAACATAGCTTTTAATTTGGGGTAATTAGCATCATTTTAAAGAAATTCTCCTAGTGGAAGGGGCCTTTCTCTTGTGGTAAGGGGCTTTTGTGAGGCCCTTGATAAAGAAGGAAATTATAAAAAAATATCATCAGACTGATTGACCTTTCCGCACTGTTCCATCTTAAGCAGCACTTTGTAGTTTTGTGATCCTGGATATTTTTCTAGCTAAAGATATCTCACTATCTTTTCTTACAGGAAATACTACAAGTACATCTTGACCCGGAACTTCAGTGCTCTGAATATCAAGGGGGGGTAACCAGGTGTCGCTACTCAACATCATGATGGACCTGAAGAAGTGCTGCAATCATCCATACCTCTTCCCCACCGCACAATCCGTGAGTACTTTGTACACTGTAGGTTTAGACCTGGGCCTATTTTCACAAGGCTTCTTAAGGGAATCTTAACATATTTTAAAAATTAGCTCTGGAACGGCCCCAAACCATTCCCTAAAAAATGAGAATTTTCCCTGGGCCGGTAATCACTAACCGATTCTTGCTCAGTATTTTAATATATAGACAGTCCACACTGGTGATTTTGCCATAAACTAAATATTCACCATAAAAATGATGTAGGTAGAGAAGGTTAATGCCATGTCGGAATTCAAGAAGTATTTGAATATTCCAGTTTTAAGAATATTTCTTTCTTCTTATACTTAAGTCTGAGAATTGTTTGGTGAATACTGCCCTGATAAAATAAATTTACCTTTGGAGCTTGATTAATACAAACCATGAGCTCAGCAATAACAACTGAAAAGTGACTATCTTTCGCATTGTCTGTACTTGAAGCTTATGCTAAGACTCAGATTTCAACTGCTGTGCTTCTTACTCACGGGTCATTTGTCATGTTTGTGTTCTGTGCTTGCAATTTCCTGTGGAAGTCCTCCCAATTTTGGTGTAGCAATTGAAACACATGCCTTTGAATGTGTTCCCAATGTCATATTTAAGTCATGTTCTGGTAAAACTGGGCTTAATGCATGTGCATAAAGTGTGTCAAAGATCAGCCTGTGCAGTCTGCATAGGCTAATCAGGGATGACACTTGCTGCTTGTATAGAATTTATGTTAAAAATGGAAATCATTTCTATAAAAAAAATTTAATTAGTCTGACGGATTTTGTCCGCACAGGCTAATCTGGGACAACACTTAACACATATGGATTAAGCCCAGTTTTGTTAGAACAAGGCCCATTGTATTTTCCGGTGTACAGGTGACATATTGTATCTCCATTTCCATTCCTCTAGGAAGCCCCCCGCCTCACCAACAATGCCTACGAGGGTACAGCACTCACCAAGGCCTCGGGGAAGCTCATACTGCTGTCCAAGATGCTCAGGAAGCTCAAGGAAGATGGACACAGGGTCCTCATATTCTCACAGGTATGTGAGTCAAGGAAGATGGACACAGGGTCCTCATATTCTCACAGGTATGTGAGTCAAGGAAGATGGACACAGGGTCCTCATATTCTCACAGGTATGTGAGTCAAGGAAGACGGACACAGGGTCCTCATATTCTCACAGGTATGTGAGTCAAGGAAGATGGACACAGGGTCCTCATATTCTCACAGGTATGTGAGTCAAGGAAGATGGACACAGGGTCCTCATATTCTCACAGGTATGTGAGTCAAGGAAGACGGACACAGGGTCCTCATATTCTCACAGGTATGTGAGTCAAGGAAGACGGACACAGGGTCCTCATATTCTCACAGGTATGTGAGTCAAGGAAGATGGACACAGGGTCCTCATATTCTCACAGGTATGTGAGTCAAGGAAGATGGACACAGGGTCCTCATATTCTCACAGGTATGTGAGTCAAGGAAGATGGACACAGGGTCCTCATATTCTCACAGGTATGTGAGTCAAGGAAGACGGACACAGGGTCCTCATATTCTCACAGGTATGTGAGTCAAGGAAGACGGACACAGGGTCCTCGTATTCTCACAGGTATGTGAGTCAAGGAAGATGGACACAGGGTCCTCGTATTCTCACAGGTATGTGAGTCAAGGAAGATGGACACAGGGTCCTCATATTCTCACAGGTATGTGAGTCAAGGAAGATGGACACAGGGTCCTCATATTCTCACAGGTATGTGAGTCAAGGAAGATGGACACAGGGTCCTCATATTCTCACAGGTATGTGAGTCAAGGAAGATGGACACAGGGTCCTCATATTCTCACAGGTATGTGAGTCAAGGAAGACGGACACAGGGTCCTCATATTCTCACAGGTATTGAAGCAGGTCACATTGGAGGGGCGCTTTGTGAAAAAAGGGGCTGACTGCATGTGCATAAAATGTTGTCCTAGATTAGCCAGTGCAGTCTTCACAAGCTAATCATGGAGGACACTGTCCCCCTAGTCTGGATTTTTGATTAGAATGGATTTCCTTTTAATAAAAATTTTCATATAATCGGAAAGTATAGACCCAGATTAGCCTGGATATTTGTAAGTTACTAAGTTGGACATTTGTTAGTTACTTGCATAACTATATGTACTAAGTACTAGCAACTAAGTACCAGCTAACTGCAGAACAAGTTAGTACATTAAGTGATCTTCTTGAAATAACTGTAGCAATGTTCAGAACAGCAACAAATCTAGACAACCAAATATCTTTGTTTATGAGTTTTGATCTGGAACCCTGCCTGTGTGTATTGGGATATCTCATACTGCCCCCCTGGTACCCTGCCTGTGTGTATTTGGATATCTCATACTGCCCTCCTGGTACCCTGCCTGTGTGTATTGGGATATCTCATACTGCCCCCCTGGTACCCTGCCTGTATGTATTGGGATATCTCATACTGCCCCCCTGGTACCCTGCCTGTGTGTATTGGGATATCTCATACTGCCCCCCTGGTACCCTGCCTGTATGTATTGGGATATCTCATACTGCCCCCCCTGGTATCCTGCCTGTATGTATCAAAGATAGTCAACTCGTACCTAAGTCAACACGTACCTTCGGTCAACTCGTACCCAATTTGGTTAACTCGTACCCAATTTTTGGTCAACACATAACCCCACTAGTCAACACGTACCCACCTAAAAATTATTTATATATATCAAAGACGTGAAATATGTTTTTTTATATGTTTTGATATGAATATAGGTAATAATTTTTTCTTCATTTTTTTTGCGCTATTTTTTTCAAAAGTAGACAAGTTCATTATTTTTCACACGTGTATAATTATTAACCACGTGTTTGTCTTGCCTACAACTGATACGTGATGTAATTGTCGGCGTTTTGTTTGATAAAATGTTGACTAATAACACCTTTATGACAACAGGACCGTCGGCGATTTGTTAAACAATTGTTTGTCGTGCATCTAAAACGACACACACGGTAGTTGTCGGCTTTTTCTTTGATGATATGTTTGATTGAAAACACCGCATGAAGCCATAACCAATTAAAGGTATGATCCACTTTGAAGTTAAATAGTAAAACAATTAAAGGTTCTCTAATTACACTTAATGACAATTAAGTTTTATAAATGTATATAATTGTGGGGTTGTTTTGTGTAGTTGCAATATATATGTGTCCAATAAAATCTTATTAAAACATCTAAATACTCATTAAACCCGTTTGTTTTTACTCAATAATCTTAAGTATTCTCGAGTAATGGAACAATTTCTTTGATGAACTGTGTGAACAAATTTATGTTATTATATAAAAATGTATAATATATGTGTCCAATAAAATCTTATTAAAACATCAGTGTTCTTTATTGTTACAAAGGTGCAAAGGTGCAGATTAAATCAATTTAGATATCAGCGACCTGTATCAAGTAATGTGTTTTTCAATATTTAACACCGGTGCAGATTAGGTAAATTACGATATTAAAGAGCCGTGTCATGTAGGTGTAAATAAGTATTTTGGGTGTTGATTAATTGATTTAATCATTGACTACTCGAGTTTCTGACGAACCATAATTTGATGCAAAATTTGTTAATATTTAAGTATTTTGTATGTATGTTGTGTTTTATGCTTTACATTAATTTCATTGAAAAAAATCATATCGTTACTATTGTGTTTTTTTTCCATTTTAGTAAATGTTATCTTACTTAATCCTTAAGACAACCTGTTATGTTAGTCTATGCCAAAATATAACTTTATTTTGGTCAACTTGTACCTGCAACAAACATAAAAACATCTAATGTATGCAAACACCCATTGCAAATTTTTTTCATAAAGAACACAAAATTTAAAAGGTACGAGTTGACCAACCAGAAAAATGACTAAAGTACGAGTTAACCAAATCGGGTACGAGTTGCTAAGGTACGTGTTGACTTGGGTACGAGTTGACTGGAAACCGTATGTATTGGGATATCTCATACTGCCCCCCTGGTACCCTGCCTGTATGTATTGGGATATCTCATACTGCCCCCTGGTACCCTGCCTGTATGTATTACAGTATTGGGATATCTGATACTGCCCCCTGGTACCCTGCCTGTGTGTATTCGGATATCTCATACTGCCCCCCTGGTACCCTGCCTGTATGTATTGGGATATCTCATACTGCCCCCCTGGTACCCTGCCTGTATGTATTTCAGATGACCAAGATGCTGGACATTCTGGAGGACTTCCTGGAACATGAAGGCTACAAGTACGAGAGAATAGACGGGGCCATCACAGGGGCAATGAGGCAGGATGCCATAGATAGGTTCAATGGTGAGTTGGTTTTCTTTTGGGTCAAACTTCTGGGATTTAAACAGTTGCTCAACTTGCATTGCATGATCAGCAGAGAAAACACATGGCAGATAAGATATTTTATGGTGAAATGAAATGAAAAACTTAATGGAAAGGCGTGACATCCCATAGGCTGGGCCTTAAAAGTGTTTTATATATGAGCCATGCTCTAGGAAAATGGGGCTTAATGCACTTGCAGTCCGGACTGACTTATAAGGGACTACACTCTTGCTTAATGCACTTGCAGTCCGGACTGACTTATAAGTAGGGCTGTCACGATACGCCGTGAGCGTACCGCGGTATATCGTGGTACGGCAACACTGTATCGCAGTACGTACCGCGATATTTTACAGAATATGTATCTGTGAAGAAAACCGCAGAATAACAAGTTTTACAAACTTTATTAAACTCAATAATCAGAAAACACTGGTATCATAGTATGACTAGAAACTGTTAAAGAAACTGTAATAAACTTGATAGAAGTAGTCATTGTTATTGTTCGCGTCTTTTTCTAAAATGTCCGCCATGTTGTTTACAATAGCTGTGACTACGATCTGTGTAAATCGAACGCTTCAAGGGCATGTTCAAAATGCGGAGTCAGCGGGCCCAGTATTGAAAATCCGTAGCGTTCTGACTCTTCCTCGACTTATTCAGAATCTTAAGATAACATGATTCGGAAGTGCCATGCTTTGAACGATCGATATACTAAAGAAAGAAAAAAAGAAATAGAATAAACATCTTTTGGATAATTTTGAACTTATTTGCAAAGGAAATCTGTCCCTAATTCCAAAAAAGGTACGGACCCATACATCGCCGTATTTTAAAATTGAAAGTTAAACATCTACAAGTGGCAGCGCTTGCTTGACCTGGATATTAACAGATTATTTATTTAGCCCTTTTGAATCGCTTCTACATTTTTCAAAACGATATCTATATCAAAATAATTATGTAATGTATTTATATCTGTGCTAATATAATAATATTTAAAAAAACGGTGCGGCAACGCCGTACGGCGGTGCAATTTTTTTCACAACATGCACCGCGATATACCGATATACCGGTGAATCGTGACAGCCCTACTTATAAGGGACTACACTCTTGCTTAATGCACTTGCAGTCCGGACTGACTTATAAGGGACTACACTTAATGCACTTGCAGTCCGGACTGACTTATAAGGGACTACACTTAATGCACTTGCAGTCCGGACTGACTTATAAGGGACTATACTTAATGCACTTGCAGTCCGGACTGACTTATAAGGGACTACACTTAATGCACTTGCAGTCCGGACTGACTTATAAGGGACTACACTTAATGCGCTTGCAGTCCGGACTGACTTATAAGGGACTACACTTAATGCGCTTGCAGTCCGGACTGACTTATAAGGGACTACACTTAATGCACTTGCAGTCCGGACTGACTTATAAGGGACTACACTTAATGCGCTTGCAGTCCCGACTGACTTATAAGGGACTACACTTAATGCGCTTGCAGTCCGGACTGACTTATAAGGGACTACACTTAATGCGCTTGCAGTCCGGACTGACTTATAAGGGACTACACTTAATGCACTTGCAGTCCGGACTGACTTATAAGGGACTACACTTAATGCGCTTGCAGTCCGGACTGACTTATAAGGGACTACACTTAATGCACTTGCAGTCCGGACTGACTTATAAGGGACTACACTTAATGCGCTTGCAGTCCGGACTGACTTATAAGGGACTACACTTAATGCACTTGCAGTCCGGACTGACTTATAAGGGACTACACTCTCTGCAATTATTGTAGTTTCTTTTAAAGGAAGTCTCTTCTTAGCAAAATTCCAGGTTAGTCAGAAAGTGTCAACCCTAATTAGCATGTGCACAGGCTAAGATGGCACGACAATTTAAGAGAATACATTAAGTCCTGTTTTCCAAGAGCCAGGATCACATGGTTCTTATACACAGAGGAGTTTGTGTACATGTGATGAGTCTGGGTATATGTGATGAGTTTGTGTATATGTGATGAGTCTGGTATATGTGATGAGTCTGGGTATATGTGATGAGTCTGTGTACATGTGATGAGTTTGTGTACATGTGATGAGTTTGTGTACATGTGATGAGTCTGTGTATATGTGATGAGTCTGTGTATATGTGATGAGTTTGTGTACATGTGATGAGTCTATGTATATGTGATGAGTCTATGTATATGTGATGAGTCTGGGTATATGTGATGAGTCTGGGTTTATGTGATGAGTCTGTGTATATGTGATGAGTCTATGTATATGTGATGAGTCTGGGTATATGTGATGAGTCTGGGTTTATGTGATGAGTCTGTGTATATGTGATGAGTCTGGGTATATGTGATGAGTTTATGTACATGTGATGAGTCTATGTATATGTGATGAGTTGATGTATATGTGATGAGTCTGTGTATATGTAATGAGTCAATGTATATGTGATGAGTCAATGTATATGTGATGAGTCTATGTATATGTGATGAGTCTATGTATATGTGATGAGTCGATGTATATGTGATGAGTCGATGTATATGTGATGAGTCTGTGTATATGTAATGTGTCTATGTACATGGGATGAGTCTGTGTACATGTGATGAGTCTGTGTACATGTGATGAGTCTATGTACATGTGATGAGTCTATGTACATGTGATGAGTCTGTGTACATGTGATGAGTCTATGTTCATGTGATGAGTCTGTGTACATGTGATGAGTCTGTGTACATGTGATGAGTCTATGTTCATGTGATGAGTCTATGTTCACTTGATGAGTCTATGTTCATGTGATGAGTCTATGTTCACTTGATGAGTCTATGTTCATGTGATGAGTCTATGTTCATGTGATGAGTCTATGTTCATGTGATAAGTCTATGTACATGTGATGTTTGTTTTCAGCTCCTGGTGCAGAGCAGTTCTGTTTCCTGCTGTCCACTAGGTCAGGAGGCCTGGGGATCAACCTGGCCACAGCTGACACTGTCATCATCTATGACTCGGACTGGAATCCACATAACGATATTCAGGTACACACAGATATGTCATCATCTTTGACTCAGACTGGAGCCCACATAATGATATTCAGGTATACACAGATATGTCATCATCTTTGACTCGGACTGGAGCCCACATAACGATATTCAGGTACACACAGATATGTGCCTTGGTGAAATTATTAAAACTAATGATTTTGGCTGCAAGATGTAAAAATGAAAGCATATTTTGACCCTACATGTCTGATTACTGAATTTCAGATATTTTCAGAATTCAGGGTTAGTCTGAGAGTTAATAACTGTTTTCACAAAAAGTATATGAATGAAATTCCATTTTTTGTACATGCTTTTTACATGCCTAGACTTAGTCACGCATTTAATTTGAAATATTACAGCAGTGTTAAGTCAGCTGTAATAGTTATTACTACATGTAATTTTTTGGGAGAAGTACCTGTGCTTCACCAAGTGGAAAATAATAACTTGAAAAACTCTAAAAATAATAAGTTTAAATCTTCAGATTTGGAATTATGGGTCTTTATAATTGCTTGGTACTTAATTGCGCAATCCCATCAAAATATTTTTTACATGCCTTTTCAGCTGAAATATTCAGTTCCTGTGCTTAATTTATTCGTTTACTTGCAGATAATTAATTTGGAACAAATTCACGAAACTTCCTTTCTTTTGGAAATTTTCTGGATGGCCATTTGTAATTTTGGATTTTTTTTCAATTAGGATAGTTTAAAAAAATGAAAAAATGGCTGTACTATTTCAGGCATTCAGTCAATCCCACAAGATTGGTCGCTTCAACTGGTCTGTGATAGCCATAAATTTCTGGTTAAAGGATTATGCAATCAACTAAACAAATACTTCTTTTGATTTCAGGCCTTCAGTCGAGCCCACAGAATCGGTCAGGCCAACCGCGTCCTTATCTACCGGTTTGTGACACGAGCCTCTGTGGAGGAGCGTATTACACAGGTCAGGGATTTTGTTGGCCCCATAAATATCAGATTCTTTCAGGCTGTTTCCCAATTGCAAAAAGGAACTGTTTTTTTTTTCAAAAAAATTCTGACCAAAATTTACCCCGAAAATGCCAAACTGTTCCAATACACTGATAAATTGGTTATAGTACATTACACAGGGATGTTATTTAGTAGCACTTTATTAGAAAAAATAAAAAATTCAGTTAAATATGCATGAATACATTTGAATACTCTTATTCATA
>NC_068362.1:34430477-34480477 GCF_020536995.1 Dreissena polymorpha
GTCATGAGATACGGCATGCCTCCCCAGGACGCCTTCAACTCACAGTGGTGAGTCCTCATGTGTGAAAAGTGTAGTCCTAGATTAGTCTGTGCAGTCCGCACAGACTAATCATGCAGTCCGCACAGACTAGCAGTCCGCACAGACTAGCAGTCCGCACAGACTAATCATGCAGTCTGCACAGACTAATCATGCAGTCCGCACAGACTAGCAGTCCGCACAGACTAATCATGCAGTCCGCACAGACTAATCATGCAGTCCGCACAGACTAATCATGCAGTCCGCACAGACTAATCATGCAGTCCCCACAGACTAATCATGCAGTCCGCACAGACTGATCATGCAGTCCACACAGACTAATCATGCAGTCTGCACAGACTAATCATGCAGTCCGCACAGACTCGTCATGCAGTCCGCACAGACTATTCATGCAGTCCGCACAGACTAATCATGCAGTCCGCACAGACTAATCATGCAGTCCGCACAGACTAATCATGCAGTCCACACAGACTAATCATGCAGTCTGCACAGACTAATCATGCAGTCCGCACAGACTAATCATGCAGTCCGCACAGACTAATCATGCAGTCCGCACAGACTAATCATGCAGTCCGCACAGACTATTCATGCAGTCCGCACAGACTAATCATGCAGTCCGCACAGACTAATCATGCAGTCCGCACAGACTAATCATGCAGTCCACACAGACTAATCATGCAGTCCGCACAGACTAATCATGCAGTCCGCACAGACTAATCATGCAGTCCACACAGACTAATCATGCAGTCCACACAGACTAATCATGCAGTCCGCACAGACTCATCATGCAGTCCGCACAGACTAATCATGCAGTCCACACAGACTAATCATGCAGTCCGCACAGACTAATCATGCAGTCCGCACAGACTAATCATGCAGTCCGCACAGACTAATCATGCAGTCCGCACAGACTAATCATGCAGTCCGCACAGACTAATCATGCAGTCCGCACAGACTAATCAGGGACAACACTTTCCACTTTTATGGATTTTATGTTGAAAGGAAGTCTCTTCTAAACAAAACTCTAGACTAGGCTGTAAGTGTTGTCTGCTGTTGTTAGCTTTTGTTTTTGAAATGTAAATGAACACGCCCACTTTAAACCAGGCTTAAGTGTTGTTCCAGATAAGCCTTTGCAGTCTGCATAGACCAATCAGGGACGACACTTTACTCTTTTATGGGTTTTTTGTTTACAGGAAATCTCTTTCAAACAAAAATCTAGTCAAGGCTGTAAGTGCATGCCCTTATTAGCCTGTGGGGATTGCTAGTTATTACTATTTAAGCCAATTGTCTGCTTATAATATGTAATATATATAGGATCTTGCATGAGTGGTCGTTTTGTATTGAATTTATTAAACAAGCCATCTAAATAAAGATAAAAAAACGAGGCTTGCCGAGTTTTTATCTTTATTTAGATGACGAGTTTAATCAATTCAATACAAAATGACCACAAATCTAAGTTTCTATTTATAACATGACCAACAAATTTTCTTGTTATTTTATGCTCTTTTCACTGTGTATTCACATTGTAAAAGAGTTCAACTTAAGAAATTCGCTGGAATAATGACGTCATTTTGCCACAAAAAATGATGTCATTTCACAGTTATATAACTAGTGTAATAACACCTGTGTAATAAACAAAATTGAGCATAACGCTATTTCACTCCTGGAGCGTAGGTCATGTTATAAACAGTATTTTGTTGTATTCATATCTAGGCTGGTAAGTTTTGGATTAGAGGTTACCATTTAAAGTCCCTGTTTGGTTTCATCTACTTACAGTAAACATTTTGTATCCCTTTGCAGGCTGGTACGAGACCTCAGAGGCAAGTCTGAGAAGGTGTTTCGAGCATACGTGTCGCTGTTCATGCGCCACTTGTGCGAACCAGGGGCAGATAATGCTGAAACGTTCGCAGACGGTGTGCCTCGAGAGGGCCTGTCCAGACAACACGTGCTCACAAGAATTGGCATCATGTCCCTCGTGAGGAAAAAGGTGAGCAGCATCGATATCATATCTTTGCAAGATGGCATTGTTTGGCTGTGTGAAGTCTCTGGGCTTACTCTGCCATTCACCAAAATAGCCAATGGCTACAAATTGCCCCGCTTGGCTAAAGAAAATTTTATTTGGCAACAACTTTTCTTTCATTAGTAGCAATAAAATAACAAAAATGAGAAGAATTTTGTTAAAAGGAGTCAAACAGGAGGCTATAGAAAATGTTGAGCCTGCGGATGAGTCCTTGACCTTGTCTTTTCTATGGCTGCTATTCGCAAGTCTCTATTCTGAAAAATAACCTGAAGTTTTCCAAAAACAAGATTTCTGTAAAAAGTTTTGTTAATCTTTAACATGTGCCATTTGCATGCAATTTAAATGATTCTTGACACTATTACCCAGTCATTGAAATTCAGATTTAAATCTACAAGCAAGTCGGGCTAGTACTATGGGAATTTGAACAAGCCCGAGTCAGATTTTACTAGCCCAAACATTTATGTTAAAAAAGCAGATAAACATAACATAAAACATCCAAAGAAGCATTCATTTATTAAATCTTTAGAATACAATACAAATCTCTTATTAATTTCATCCTCATCCAAGTCATCTTCCTCGTCATCTGAGCCAGCCTCTTTCAGATCCTGAAATAAGAAGAAATTAATTTCAAAAACGGATTTCAATCAAATCACAATTATATACATAAAGTTTATGTAAAAAATTAGCAGAAATGTATCCAATATATCCATGTGAAAGAGAGAGCAAACCTGAACCACCAGAAAATATATAAGCGATTAAGTGCCAGGTTATTCTACAAAAAGCCAGTTTACAAATGCGTCAATCACAGTTACCTCAGATTCGCATTCCTCAACAACGTACTTGAATGACAACTGTTCAGCCATTACTCTCTGTTTCCCGAACGCAACGCTAAACATTTATTTTACATAATAGTAATCAGGAAACCACAAAATCATGCGCTTTAGGCGCAGTAATCCACTTATTGGCTGATTGCCCTACGTGTGCGCAGTGTGTTAAAACATAAGCGGCTGTTGATTTAAGCGTCTCAAAACTTTGTTTACAAATATTGAAAATGAAAGTGGAATTCTGTTTAATGAATTGTACAAGCACGTCGGGCTTGTAATATTGGATTTCCTACAAGCCCGAAAGAAAAAATACTAGTTTTTTACTGTCGGACTAGTGCGAATTTGGACGACTGATTACCTAACAAAAATCAGAAATATTACTAGTGAATTTTTGTGCTCAAATTCTGTTGATAATACATGTATGTACTTGGATTAATAAGGGACCATCCCATGTTTGTTTCCTGAAGAACTTGTTTTGTTCATTTTTATGGAGACTGCATGAAACAAGTTATGTAGTAGCTATAATCTATGAGGTCAAATATCACACTACCTGCAGATGAATACCTATATGATTGTTCATTGAAGTGATTTTTTTGCCCCCGAAGGAGGGCATATAGTGACTGGACCGTCCGTCTTTCCGTCACACTTTGCGTTTAGGTTTCGCGTTTAGGTTTTGAAAAATGCTCATAACTTCTATGTCGCTTCAGATAGCAACTTGATATTTGGCATGCATATGTATCTCATGGAGCTGCACATTTTGAGTGGTGAAAAGTCAAGGTCATCCTTCAATGTCAAAGGTCAAATAAACAAATTAAAGGGAAGTAATAAGCTTCAATGGGAGATAAATATCGGTACCTGCCAAATGATAAAAAAATTTATGTACCCAAAGGAAGGCATATAGTGATCGGACCGTCCGTCCGTCCTTACGTCTGTCTGTCTGTCTGTCTGTCTTTCCGTCACACTTTGCATTTAGGTTTGGCATTTAGGTTTCAAAAAATGCTCATAACTTGTATGTCCCTTCACATAGCAACTTGATATTTGGCATGGAGCTGCACATTTTGATTGGTGAAAGGTCAAGGTCATCCTTCAAGGTCAAAGGTAAAAAAACATGCGTCAAAGCGGGGCAGTAGGGGGCATTGTGTTTCTGACAAACACATCTCTTGTTAATAAATCAAAGCGGCGCAGTAGGTGGCATTGTGTTTCTGACAAACACATCTCTTGTTGATTTCCTTATGTTCATCAATTTGTCAAATTTAATTTTCATAGGTTCAGGAATTTGAAGCAGTAAATGGGTTAAACAGTATGCCATACACAAAGGCAACAGAAGCAGTAGAAAAAGCCAAATTTGAGAAGGAGAATGCCTCATCGCCCTCTGGAAAAGAGAAAGCAGCAGAGACAGATAAGAATGGTGAAGAGAAAGCAAATGTTGAAGCAGAGGGTAAAGACAGCGAAAAAACAGAGACAGAAGCAAAGGCTGAAGCAGAAGGAAGTGCCAAGGCAGAGAAAGATATTGCTGAAGATGGGGATAAAACATTAGATAAAGAGGCAGAGAAATCAGAAGGTGCTGAAAAGGAAAAGGAGGAAGAAGAGAAAGGTGCTAAGGATGAAAAGGGAACAGAGAAAGGGGATGGGGATGGAAAGGCTGATGATAAAGTGGAAGATAAGTCTGAGAAGATGGATACTGGTGAAGCTAAGGTATGTCTTGGTCTGGAAGGGAAGTTAAGCTTTTATGTTAAATTAGGAGAGCTGGTGTGGATGGTTATTTAGGAATCTGGCATACGTAATTTCTATTAAATACCCTGTATAACAATGAAAATGTTCGGTGCTTGTCCACTTGCACTTTTCCCCCTATTGCTTCCTTTTCTCTTAAGAAAATATAATTCTGAAATAATTATGATTAATGTCTCGAGATTCTTTTTCACTTGACAGTAAGGTACTCTGACAATAAAGTCTCCTGATCCTACGTATGTGCCCCAGTTGTAATGAATAAAAGAGTAATTAAATATTAGAAAACAACTACAGACGAATCAATTTTGACAGATAGCATACAATATAGAACGCATCCACATAAAGTTGTTGCAGTCTCTAAATGTTATAAATGTATTTATTACAATGCCAACAATGAAACTTGTAAGCTATGTCTTTACCATTGTTTGATCAATATCTTAGGAGGTCAAGACCGATGAGGCCAGCAAAGGTGATGAGTCTGAGAAAGCTGTGGAGACAGTTAAGGCAGAGAAACCGAGTATAGAGGTCAGCACCAAGGAAGAACCTATGGATACAGGCGACTCTGCTTTGTCTGATGGTCAGAAAGGTACTGGTTTTAGTGTTTCAAAGCTGTCAGTAGAAGAATTACCCTAAATTATCATATATTGCTTGCCGTTATAAACCCCAAAATTTCAATTTAACAAGTGTCTGTGTGTTAAACATTGATACAACTCTGTTATAAGTGCTAATTTTTAGCTCGGCTGTTTTCGGAGAAAACCCGAGGTATTGTCATAGATAGCTCGATGTCTGACGTCCGCAGCGTGCTAAACCTTTACATTTTGTTAAGGTTTTGAACATTGGCTCTTAAATCAAAGTGCTTCAACCTACAACTTTGAAACTTCACATGTAGCTGCACCTTGATGAGTTCTACATGCTTCACCCATTTTTGGGTCACTAGGTCAAAGGTCAAGGTCACGGTGACCTCTAAAAAACAACAAAAAAGCAACATTCTGACAAGCTTTCATTTATAAAGAACTGCACCCGCAGCCGAGCGTGGCACCCGTTATGCGGTGCTCTTGTTGAAAAATTCATTGTGCTTTCCTAAATATCCATAATAGAATCCATGTTTGGCATGAAATCAACGTGTGCGGGTTATACATGGTGTAGTACGGTAGTAGGACAAGATCAAGTATCACAAAAGGCGCAGGGTGCTGCTTTAAAGTGGAAACCCTGCTGGTCTTATAAAAACTTGAATAATAATGGATTCTATTTAATTTATAAGTCATAATTCTCATGTCAATGCAAAATATGTTAAGATACAAGTTAGAAGTAGAATACTTTTAGATTATTGTTGTTTTATTATAGATAATAATAACACTCATTATTTGTTATTCTAATGCATATTTAGGTGATTAGACCCTCTGTCTGGAGAAATCTGGGCTTAATGCATGTGCATAAAGTGTCATCCCAGTTAAGCCTGTGCAGTCTATCACTGACGACACTTTCTGTTAAACCTTGATTTTCGTGAGAAGATACTTAAGGGGTGTTGCTGCAGTTTTACTGATTTTTTTCCATCTAATAACTTTTGCTCAAAATTTTTATTCAAGTACTACATACAAATACTATATGAAAAATGAAATAAAAACATAGGGTCACCGGCCTTGTTTTGATTTTATTCACCATTATATAACATGTACTTTTTCATTTAAACTGAAAAATCTCTAATTGCATAAAAATGATTAATAACCTATGAAATTGGCAACATGTAGATATTATATAAGCTAATACATATATATCATATACCATTTAATTAAACCAAAAACAACCCAAAAAATGGAGAACACAAGTTAAATTTGAAGTTATTTACTTTTTAAAATGTTTATGTCACCCAAAAAAACATCAATTTTTTACTATTTTAACCACAAAAATGGAATTCTAAAAAGTTCTATCTAATAACTTTTTGCGAAACTGCTCATATATGTTCATCTACGTATTGTTATCATAAAACAAAAATGAAAAAAGGGGGTCACCGTAGATTTTTTTGTTTAACTATCCCTACTGTCTGTGTCAAATTTCATACAATACAGCAATTTGGCGAAACCCAAGTACCGGTACATAGACTGTTAGAGATATGCAAAAAATTATATATAGTTTACAATCTTAATTGGGATCACAACGGCTTATAAAAAACAACAACACTAATACAATATTTAATCACAAACATAAGACCATACAGTATCAAACTCGACCTTAATCATCAATAACAGGGACTTCTTGACAGATTTCGGCATGTTTTAAAGTTTTTGATTAAATACTTTAAATTGATTAATGTAAACAACAGGACTAAAGAGCTCAAGGAAAAAAACAAGAATGAAATAAAAGAAAGAAAAAAAGAATAAAAAAAAAGTTAACAGCACCTGGGATCGAACCACTGAGTACCTTTTATGAACCTACTCGGTCATTATTTTGTGATGATTCTGATAACAAAATTATTGGGTTGTGATAATAGCATCGGTGTTGCTATAAATATATCCTCGGTTAAATAAACTGCCGCAACACCCCTTAATAAAAAGAATTCCATTAAAGCGTGAAGTGTCCTCCCAGATTAGCCATAGCGACTGCACAGGCTAATCTGTATCAACTCTTGAGGCATTGTTTTTGCATGATGCACCTTCATTAAGCCCTGTTTTCGCATGATGCACCTTCATTAAGCCCTGTTTTCGCAGAGTGAGGCTCACATTTTAAGTTACACATAATTTATCATGGTTTCACAGTACAAGAAGAGAAAAAGGATGAAGTAAAGACGGAGGTTAAAGAAGAGAAAATTGAGGGTGAAGAACAGGACAAAAAGGAGGCTGATAAAGGTACAGTGTTCTGTGGATTTCTTTTAGCGACAGGGTACCTTTTTTACAGCAAGACCTATGCAATCTATAGCATTAACTGGAAGTTTAATTGAACTTACAAACCAGTGCCCCATTATTTAAAACAATAACAGCCTTTCATTTTAAGGCCTGCATGACAATCCAGCTTTAATCTTTGTAGCTGTGAGTTTTTGCTATGTTAAGTGAAACCCACATAATAATCAATTTCAAATGTTTGAATAGCAAACAATTTTTATGTCCCCCACCCACTATAGTGGGGGACATATCGTTTTTGCCCTGTCTGTCTGTTGGTCTGTTGGTCTGTTTGCTCCAACTTTAACATTTGCAATAACTTTTTCAATATTCAAGATAGCAACTTGATATTTGGTATGCATGTGTATCTTATGGAGCTGCACATTTTGAGTGATGAAAGGTCAAGGTCATCCTTCAAGGTCAGAGGTCAAATATATGTGGCAAAAATCACTCATTTTATGAATACTTTTGCAATATTGAAGATAGCAACTTGATATTTGGCATGCATGTGTATCTCATGGAGCCGCACATTTTGAGTGGTGAAAGGTCAAGTTCAAGGTCATCCTTCAAGGTCAAAGGTAAAAAAATAAAATTCAAAGCGGCGCAGAAGGGGACATAGTGTTTCTCACAAACTCATTTCTTGTTTAAATATTATTTTCAGTGCCATACATATGTTAGACATGACTTAATGTATATCCAATTGTAACAATTTATTAAAGAAGTTTGTTTTTCCATATTTTCATAGTTTGTTAAATTGTTTGAAGATTTTCACATGTTAAGTTAATTTCAAATCAGCACCTATTACCTTCCACTGCTTCATCAGACCCCATGTTAATACGCCTGGGGGAATTTAAGCGTGTGGTACAGTGAAGTCCCAAATTATAGGGTGGCAGCATGAAAGACCCAGCTGACACTTAAGGCTTTGGGATACATCAGGCAATTGTATGAGCCTAGCTCTAGGAAAATGGGGTTAACCCTTTGCATGCTGGGAAATTTGTCGTCTGCTCAAATGTCGTCTGCTGAATTTCTAAAATTAGCATTTTCTTTGATTTTTTTTTCAAAGAATACTATCAGAAAAGCAAACAGTTTGGATCCAGATGAGACGCCACGTTCTGTGGCATCTCATCTGGATCCAAACTGTTTGCAAAGGCCTTCAAAATTCGGTTCCCGCACTGATAGAGTTAATGCATGTGGGTTTAATGCCTCACATGTTGTCCCAGATTAGCCTGTGTGCATGTGGGTTTAATGCCTCACATGTTGTCCCAGATAAGCCTGTGCAGTGTGCATTTTCCCCAGAGAGGTGCTCATATCTTATGTGATCTATTTCTTTCGTACAGGAAAAATGTATGAAGAGTTTTAGTGTTTATGCGTGATTTTGTTTTCTGTAACTTCAACAGTGAATGACTTTGAGTTGAGAGTTGGTCTTAATGTAAAACATGCCCTTAGCTGCAATGGTCTAAAGTTTTATTTTTTCTGTAGTTTTTTTTAATCATTAAATGGCTAAATACTTTGACTGAAGTCAAATCAAGAGTTTATGATTATCATTATGTACCATCTTTATTTTGTGTTTTCATTGTGTTGATGGCGCAATTCTCATGATATGAAATTGTTTTTACACTTATTACGAAGGGTGCAATTGAATTAACATCCTTCTTTATAAAAAATATCATTTACATATTCACTATATTATATAATATATAATATAATGTTGACCATTTTTAAGGTGAGAAATTGACCATTTTAATTGTAAGATATGGACCTTTTTAAACATTACAAACTGACAGATTTAAAGGTGGGAAATAGACAAATTTAAAAGTTAGATTTTGACCCATGTTAAGTTGAGAAATAAATCAATTTAAAGGTGAGAAATTTACCATTTTAAAGGAGAGATTGCTGCGGTTAAAGTCGAAGGTGACAAGGACAAGGAAGATAAAGATGTTAAGGATGAGAAGAGTGGCAAGGAGACCGGAGATAAGTCTGAGGACGCCAAGAAGGAAGAGACCAACCAGAAGTTCATGTTCAACATTGCAGATGGGGGCTTCACTGAGCTGCATACACTCTGGCAGAACGAACAGCGGGCGCTACTCAAGGTAGTATACACTTGCTGAGTGGTGGTGAATGTAATGGAGACTTGCTCTGGGAAAACTGGGCTTAACCCTTTCAGTGCGGGAACTGAATTTTTAAGGCCTTTGCAAACAGTTTGGATCCAGATGAGACGCCACAGAACGTGGCGTCTCATCTGGATCCAAACTGTTTGCTATTCTGATAGTATTCTTTGAAAAAAATCGAAGAAAATGCTAATTGTAGAAATTCAGCAGACGACATTTTAGCAGAAGACAAATTTCCCAGCATTCAAAGAGTTAATGCATGTGCATAATGTTGTGCACCTAGATAAGTAGGGGCAACACTTTCCGCTTTATGGAATTAGTTTGAAGGAAATCTTAAGGGACTATCCAGTTAGGGTGTAAAGTGTCATCCCTGATTAGCCTGAGCTGACTGCACAAGATAATCTTGGACGACACTTAACTAATATGGACTAAACCCTGTTTTCTCCAGAACAGACTCAAGTGTTGAACTGTATAATCCCTTGTGTCTTATGTTTTCTTTTATGTTCGGTTTGTTCCTTCTGAGCTAATTCAAAATTGTTACACAGTATGTGCCTTTAACTTTGTTGCAAAAAATTGACTGTTAACTAGTAGAGACTTTATATATTGCTAAAACAATCAAGTCAAAATTGTTAATACTAGAAATCAAAATTGTCTAAATATGTAAATCTACGTTTCAAAGTCTTTTCAAAGTTACTAATTAGTAGGAGCCTATTGAATAATTATTAACAGTGAAATTTTAAAGGGACCTTTTCACAAAGATGTGCATGTTTTGAAGCTTGTAAATAAATACTTTAAATTGATAAATGTAAACATCAGAACTAAAGAGTTGTAGTATACAAAAAACCTTATCCACACCTTGGCTCGAACCACTGACTCTTGGAGTTAAAGAAAAGCGCGTAAACCACTGTCCATCCCTGCTGACATGGCTCTACGCATTTTATACTTCATTTGTGTCTTGTTCTGATAAAACTGGGCTTAATTCATGTGTGTAAAGTGTCGTCCCAGATTAGCCTGTGCAGTCCGCACAGGCTAATCAGGGACGACACTTTCCGCTTTAATGGCATTTTAAGTTTCAAGGAAGTCCCTCCTTACCGAAAATCAAGTTTAGGCGGAAAGTGTCGTCCCTGATTAGCCTGTGCGGACTGCACAGGCTAATTTGGGACGACACTTTATGCACATGCATTATGCCCATCTTTCACATAACAAGACACATATAAGCAATTCTGGTAGTGTCACAAAATATAACAATAACTACAGAACTTTCAAAATTATGCAATCGTTTTGAGTTTGTAATGATTAATAATTTACAGGTTTTTAAATTGTTAAAAGATGCATATTTTAGAGCAAGGTAAATGTTTAGTATTACTGTTTCCTTGCAAAAAACATAACTACAAAGAAAATTTACAAATCTGAAACAATTTTTCGCAATTTTGTCTGTTTAACAAAATGTGAAAAGGTCCTTTTAAGATTATCCTCTACTATAACAGCACTAAAGGTGTGTAATTTTATTGATACATAAATGGTGTTGTTTTCAGAGCCGTGAACATGAAGTGTGGCATCGTCGTCATGACTACTGGCTTCTGGCAGGCCTTGTCACGTATCCTTGGATTGTAAACTGGATATATATATATATATATACAAATTACATGAAGTCTGGTGCTTTGTTGCTATGTTAAATAAGCTTGCATTAGATATTAAACACACACACACACAAACAAACACTAAAGACCATAAAATATAATACTATTTATTGAAGTCCTTGTGGTAACTTGCATTCCAGATTCCATGGACAAGTGGGGTTTTATTTTGTAGAAAATTCCAGACACATAAATTGTTGCCTTTGGGTTAATATTATAATGGTCACTCAAACCAAGAAATTAAAGCTTACATCTTCTGCACAACTTGATTTCCATCTCTGCGTATAAATCCTTGACGAGGGTGTAGTCATGGTTACGGTCGCTGGCAGGATGTTCAGAATGATTCAAGGTTCCAGATCATCAATGAACCCTTCCTGTCTGAACAGGGCAAGGGTAACTTCCTGGAAATCAAAAACAAGTTCCTGGCTCGCAGATTCAAAGTGAGTTACATACAAAATCTGAATCTATGTGAGCCTCAATCTTGGAAAATGGGGCTTAACCCTTTCCCCCATAAGAAGCAAAGTGAAAATGGCTTTTGCATCCAGCATAAAACATGAACAGCCTGAGAGTAGCTAAAGTCTGTTTAGGTTTTATGCTGTTTGCTGCTCATCAGTAACTAAGTTTTGAAAAATGAAGCCTTTAAAACTTGAATTTAGTAAGAAAAGTATTTGATTAAATTTAACTTTCTAAAGGACAACAAATATGTCTAAATACATATCTCAGTGGTAAAGAGTTGATGCTTGTGTGTTAAGTGTCTTTCCAGATAAGCTTGTGTAGCGCACACTAGAGTGGTATTTTTTGTTTAAACAAAGTCTCTTCAGCCAAAATCAAGTTAAGGCGTAAAGTGGCGTCCCTGAATAGGCTGTTATGAAATAGATCACCATTTCGATCCTCACTGTGGGAGCGTTCTTTGGATTTATCCTAAAAGACACCAAGTACAGTTTCAACTCAGGAAACAGACTCTAGAGTGTCAATTAGCCTGAATAGGGTTTCAACGAAATTAAGCTAAACTGAATAGGATTTGACTAATAGGTTTCTTGTGTGTTTTTCCCCAGTTACTGGAGCAAGCCTTGGTGATAGAGGAGCAGCTGCGGCGGGCAGCGTACCTCAACCTGACCCAGGACCCTTCACACCCGGCCATGGCGCTCAACACGAGGTTTGCTGAGCTCGAGTGCCTGGCAGAGTCTCACCAGCACCTGTCCAAGGAGTCTCTGGCTGGCAACAAGCCCGCCAACGCAGTGCTGCATAAAGGTGGGTGTTGTCCTGATGTTGGTTCTTATTTTAGCCTTGTTCTCTGAAAAACTCGGCCTTATGAATCCTGCCTGGGACATCTTGGAGAAGTCAAATTAATGCAGTAAAGAAGCAATGTGTTTATAAGCGTCATCCTAGATTAGCCTCTGCCGTCCTGTCAGGCCAATGAGAGACAACATTTTATGCTTTTATGATGTTATTTGTTTATAAGCGTCATCCTAGATTAGCCTCTGCCGTCCTGTCAGGCCAATGAGAGACAACCTGTCCTGTCAGGCCAACGAGAGACAACCTGTCCTGTCAGGCCAATGAGAGACAACCTGTCCTGTCAGGCCAACGAGAGACAACCTGTCCTGTCAGGCCAACGAGAGACAACCTGTCCTGTCAGGCCAATGAGAGACAACCTGTCCTGTCAGGCCAACGAGAGACAACCTGTCCTGTCAGGCCAATGAGAGACAACCTGTCCTGTCAGGCCAATGAGAGACAACCTGTCCTGTCAGGCCAATGAGAGACAACATTTTATGCTTTTATGATGTTATTTGTTTATAAGCGTCATCCTAGATTAGCCTCTGCCGTCCTGTCAGGCCAATGAGAGACAACCTGTCCTGTCAGGCCAACGAGAGACAACCTGTCCTGTCAGGCCAATGAGAGACAACCTGTCCTGTCAGGCCAATAAGAGACAACCTTTCCTGTCAGGCCAATGAGAGACAACCTGTCCTGTCAGGCCAATGAGAGACAACCTGTCCTGTCAGGCCAATGAGAGACAACCTGTCCTGTCAGGCCAACGAGAGACAACCTGTCCTGTCAGGCCAATGAGAGACAACCTGTCCTGTCAGGCCAATGAGAGACAACCTGTCCTGTCAGGCCAATGAGAGACAACCTGTCCTGTCAGGCCAATGAGAGACAACCTGTCCTGTCAGGCCAATGAGAGACAACCTGTCCTGTCAGGCCAACGAGAGACAACCTGTCCTGTCAGGCCAATGAGAGACAACCTGTCCTGTCAGGCCAATGAGAGACAACCTGTCCTGTCAGGCCAATGAGAGACAACATTTTATGCTTTTATGATGTTATTTGTTTATAAGAAGTCTATTCTAAACAAAAATTCAGCTTAGGCAAAAAGTGTCATTCAAGAAAAGTGACTGGACTTTTCTGAGGAGTTAAAGGCTGGAAACAAGCATAAGAGCAATGATTCATAATTAATCATATAAAGATTTGTTTTGAAGTATAAAGCTTTTCTACGTAAGCCACTCTTGGTATTTGAAAAAAACAATTGACTACAAACATCTCATAATAGCTACACAATTCTCAAAAAGGCTTCTAGAATCTCTGAAAAGCTGATGAAATATTTCGTATTTTCATAGAGAATTATTTGTAAATTAAAAAGCAAACATTTTTACATGAGCTACAAACATTTTGGCTTCTTGTTTAGAATTACTTGCTCTAGGAGAGCTATCCATTTAAGCTTTATTTAAGCATTGCATTGAAAGCCAATGTATTGTGTGAAGCAGTTTAAAGTCGATTTGATGGGTGAATCAAAACAGTGCTCAGTCTGTTTGGCTGAGGTTTTGACAGAGATTTCAGAGCTGCAATGGCACCCTTCCGATTCCAGGATGTAATGATAAAACAGGAGTTGTTGTAGTAGCTTCCCTTGAACTGTTCATGAAAAAAAGTACATTTTGAGTGTTTGTTTAAAACTAAACACCAGGTTTGATTTAATCACTGCATGAAAACCTTGAAGCACTCTCTATGTCATTTCCTGGGTACAACTAGTTCAGCACTCTCAGAGATCTTGAAATTGTGTTACAGTGGGGATCAAACCTTGGCCCTTTCTTTAGTTTGATGTGATTGGAAAACAAGTTTTTGCAGTTGTCTCCCTTGAACAGTTCATGGGAAATATTGAGATTGATCAGGTGCTTAACCCTTTCCCCCATAAGAAGCTAATTGAAAATGGCTTTTGCAACCAACATAAAACCAGAGTAGCCTGCGAGTAACTCGCAGGCTGTTCAGGTTTAAGGCTGTTTACTGCTCATCAGTAACTAAGGGTTGGAAATGAAGCCTTTAAAACTATAATTTAGTAAGAAATGTCTTTAATTAAATTAAACTTTCGAAGTGACTACAAATACGTATCTTAGCGGTATATGGATATACAGAATTAGTAACAATAAAAAATATTCCTGTTGTACATACTAATAATCAGACTATAAAGTTGAGCCTTAACTTTTACAGTGTTGAATCAGCTGGAGGAGCTGCTGAGTGACATGAAGCAGGATGTGAGCCGGCTGCCTGCCACGCTGGCGCGAGTCCCGCCGGTCAGCCAGCGCCTGCAGATGTCTGAGCGTAGCATCCTGGGTCGCCTTGTCAACCCTGGTCAGGCCCCGCCCACCACAGCTACCAGTGCCACCCCCAGCCCTGCTCCATCCACCTCTAGTATGTCTGGCTTGTACAATTGATCCATTTTTGATCATTTAATTATTTCTTTTTCAAACAGATAATAGAAGTTGATATGATGTGTAAAAACTATTTTTGATCCATTTAATTTAAAAATTATCATAATTTCAAACATACAATGATAGTTGATACGGAATGTAGAAACATTTTTTTACCCTTTTAATTGTCTTAGTTTCAAACAGATAATTATAGTTGATATGGTATGTTAAAATTTGTTTGACGCATTAAATCATTTTTGTTTTAATCGGATTATTTTAGTTGATAGGGTATGCGATTATGAGCTGATTTTAAAGCAGTCAGCTTTGTACCTCCACATTAGTGTGTTTCCCAAAATTTACCTCATTCTGTAGTCAGATTAAACAAACTTCTTTTGGTTTTGTGTTAGGTGGTATTGGCATCATATCACCATGTTAGACATGTATACCATCAAAATATAAACACTTAATTGGGCAGAACTATTTTTTGTCGATTCTAACTCAAAAGTAAAAAAAAACTAGGAGAACTTTATTGCAAAAGCTGATTTTAGTGTATTGAAAAGTCTGTATTCTTTACTATTTTGATCATTTTGTGGATATGATCTAACAATTTCTGTTTAAGTGAATGCACAGTTCTGTGGTCCGTGTTTATGGGGCTCTTCTTGTCATGTTTGGGCTTAAATTCAGCCATATTCTCAATCACCAAAAGTATATTTTTCCATAATTAAAAGTTAAAAAAAAATGTAAACATTATTATTTTAGTTGAATTACCTATCCAGCTCTTTAAGTTGAAACATAATAGATAACTGAAAACACGTATGGTCAGTTTTAACAAATTTGTAAGCGTAAAAAGGGAAGACAAATTTGCACCTACACAATTTTCCCAATCCACTGGCCCAGCCCCCATTCAAATATTGGTGAAAAAACTAAGTGATTGCTCAATTAGATTTGTACACACACTCGTGTTGTTGTTTTGCAGGTGGAGTACGACCTGGGGCTAGCACCCCCAACATGACTGGACATCGCTCTGCCACTAGCACACCTGGTGAGTAGACTTGAACACATGACATACCTTAGGTCTTTGCCCCATGACTACGAAAGATACCAGTCTCAGTCTCAACTCAGATTTCGATTTCTGTGAATATTTGTTATAGGTATTTGGTAACCTTATAGATACAAAAAAAAGATTATTAATCTCTCTCTAAATTTCTCCTTTTCACTAGCTGTTAGCTTTACTTTATCATCTTAAAAATTATTATTAACTGGCTTTGGTATTTACCCGCGTTGACAAGTTTCCAATATAACACCTCAACTTATTTTATTCTAATATGTTATACTGTAGAAAAGGAGTTATTGAACCAAGGGTTTACTATTTAAGATTTAGACACAGATCAATCATAAGAATTTCCTTGTGGTGGGGCAATATTTCTTACATATGTAGAGGTAAGATGTTTGTATGAACCCAGATCCTGGAATGTCAGTATGGAATGTGTAAGGGTTTGTCTGTTACTACTGTATAGGATATGAAGGTGTGCCAGGTTTTAGGTGACCTTGGTGATGTGTTGTTTCGGTTTGCCCATGTTGGCAGTGCCTTCAGCATTGTTATTGTTTTATATATGATGCAGACTTGGTAAAATATGTTGGAATTTATAATTAAATATGATGATTTACTATTTTTTGGTTGTATGCTGTTGAATTGTTGATATATTCATGAATCCACTATTGTCAAAATATAGCTGCAGCTATTGTTTTGATGACATTTTGTTATTGTTTTTGGTTAAGAAACCTTAAAAACAACTATTCAGTATCTAATATTAAATGTGAATAACCATTTGTTGTAAAATGATTTCCCATCTTTTCCCTGATATCATGAGAGCATGAATAATAATTATACAAGCTGTTTTCTTTTTACATCATAAAGAGTACATAACTTAGCTAAATAATTTGTAACAATCAAAGCTGTGTGATTCAAAATGTATCATTATGGTAACATATTATAACTACAGCATTTTCTGTTTACTATTTCAAGAGCAAATATAGTTCAAACATACAGGTAAACATCTTTTGTCCATAATTTCTACTGCCTAAAATGACATGGAAACCATATAACCATTATTTCCCCCTTATTTCTTGGCAAGTCTCTCTAGACTTGGGCTTTCCTCTGCATCCGGTGCACGGGCTATTCGGGCCAATACCCGGACCGGCTGGCGAAGTTCCCGCATTCTGGAGCTCCGAAATCGCCCGCTCTCTGGGGCTCGATTCTCTTGGGCCACAGCCGCCCGTGTCGTCTCAACATCAGTAGCGCCCCCTAGGGGTTTACTGCTGAACACTCTTGATGTAGCCTTTAACTGGTACCGATCCTCTTTGGCAAGAGCTGTATTTTTGGCTTTCTTTGTATATTTGCATGAGGAGGCATTTAGAAGTATTGTTGTTTCTTTTCTTATTCTTTATTGCATCAATATTGTCAGTCACACTCTTCTTTCTTCTTTCTGTTACTGTTTATATGTGAGTATTGGTCTGTTTAGTTTTTAACTTGGGTCCATTATGAACTTATTTGGTAAATATAATTAAAATTTCTTATAAATTTATATATTTTTCAACACTTTCTGAATATTGTATGAAAATCTGATAATTTGAAATACAAATATTTTCAACATAAGCATATTTTGATTTAATCATTCGACAATGAAACAAAATATTCCATTTATTAAATGCTATATGTATCAGTAAAGACTGACTTATCACATACTCCAACATATTTCTCAAACTCTTTCCGTTCAGTTTCAGTCATCTCTTCCTGTGAACATTCTCTTGTTTGTTGGCCAAGATATCTTTTCTTACTTTCTAAGCATCGTCAGTTATTTTTCCATTTAGCACTTTTTTATTTTTGTGCAATGCTTTTGGAGATTTTGAATTAACCTATTTCTAAGGGCATTGCTTTGTTGTTTTGTGGTATTCAGTGTGTAGACCATATATAAACTGTATGGTATATGCTTTGGTTGCTTGACAACTGATATGGCATCACTGCATGAGCAACCGACGCCAGCTTGTCAGGATATTGTAACAGTATTGATGTTTAATGTTATTTTTTTATTGTCAGAATGTGTTTTTTTATAGAGCTTTTTTTAAAATAAAGAGCAAATATAAATCAATAATATTTCTATAAGTACATATTATAGGTGCATAGATGTTTGGTCTGTTGAGGTAAATAAAATTGATACAAAAACACAAACAAAACCAACAACAAAGTTATCAAATATAAACATATTGAATTTTTTTAATTATTAACCATATACAACATATTTATCTACCCCTTACTGAACATTAAGCTTGCATACCTATTTTATTAAATACATATAGTGTGTGTGTTCCTGTGAACATTAACATTTTTTTAAATGTTGGTACCAAGTGAATGTGTTTTACCTGTTCATTTTAGCATCTGGTCAGTAACATCCCATGCTGTAGGTATGTATCAATGGAGGTGTAGCTTTAGGAAATGTTTGCCGTGTTGTGACATACATGTACCTGTAGGTTTAGACAAGCTTTTTTTTAACAGTTTGACTGCATATTATGGTGACCCTAGGACTATGTTTAAAAGGACAAGCACTGAGGGTATATGAAGACCACGTCTTTGATGTAAGACATCTTGAACATTTATAAACAAAAGTAAACCTGATCACTGTAACTGATTTGTCATTATGTCATTATATATATATTTTTTAATGGAAATTCTACACAGTATATCTCATTACTTTTCTGAATTCCTAGTTAATAAGTTCACTGACAAAGTTTTGAGGAAATGACACTGTGAGAGCCTTTAGTGCATGTCCTTCTATATGTATATAACATATAATTATATCTGGTTGTGTTTATTATTATTTCACTAAACATTATTATGCATATTTTTAATAGTGTCTGTGCTAGATATTTCATATGGCTTTATATTGGCAAAAAGTATATTTGCGAAATTTATTTACTTGTTTGAACTTGTTAGATCTAACAGATTTGTGTGGAATACTCTGAAGGTATTTAGTATAATTGTATTTGTAGTTTAATGTTGCAAATTTTTATTTTATTAAAAAATTATCATGTCAATTGTTTGTTTTCAAGACACAAGTTTATTTGCTATTACAGATATTTCTGTCAACCAAAATAACTCAAATATATAATCATGTTAGTCTTACTCAAAATATACTTTAATTTACTTCCCTTCATTCTTATGTGGTTTAATTGTTGAACAAAATCATTTCCTGTGGTATCAGCCGTATACTATTGCCGATAACCCATAAGTTTATATATCCAACCAGTTTATCATGACTAATAAACAATAAATAAATATTAATTAATATTAACTAATATAATAATAGCATTACAAAAAAATAAAAAATAAAAGCACTTGCAAGATCCTGAAAATTAACACAATCATTATGATCTCTTGTCTAATACATGGTCTTGTATTTGTTAGATATTGTTTAAGAAATTATTCACAAACTTGCCCCAATAAGTGTTTCCTTTATTATAATATGTTTTAACGTACTTGATAGAAACAGCCACTGTCATATTTCCTTATGGTCTGCATGTGACCTTCTTGAAGTTATTTTAGCACTTTCCATCTCAGAAGCAAAGTGAAAATTGCTATTTGCAAACAGCATTAAACCAGAACAGCCTGCGAGTAACTCACAGGCTGTTCAGGTTTTATGCTGTTTGCTGCTCATCAGTATCTAAAGTTTGTAGATGAAGCCTTAAAAACTTGAATTAGTAAGAAAGTTTTTCAATTAAATATAACTTTCTAAGAGACTACAAACACTTCAAAATATGTTTCTATGTGGGAAAGGGTTATACATGCCGTAGTGATAACTTTCTTGCAGCAAACTTTATGTTGTTCATTCTTCATGCTCTATTTGACATTTAAACTTTAACCACATAGATACGAATTTTCATGCATTTGTAGTTCCATAAAAAGTTACATTTAATTAAAGACCTTTCTTACTGTATTCAAGTTTTAAAGGCTTAATTTCCAAACCCTAGTTACTGATGAGCAGCAAACAGCTTAAAACCTTAACAGACAGCGAGTTACTTGCAGGCTGTTCTGGTTTTATGCTGTTTGCACATAGCCATTTTCACTTTGCATCTGAGTTGGAAAGAGTTAACTGTAGAGCTAGTAATTAGTCATAGTGTATCTAAATAATGCAGTTTTCCTAAACACATACTGCGTACAATTATTACAACATAATTATAGTGCAGTTTTATTCAGCCGCTTGTATTTGATAATATAACACTACACTAATATTTTTAATCAATCTCTGTCAAATTGTCAATGCCATAACAAATTTATTTATTTTATTTTTTTGCTAGGACAGAACAAAATTTCTAACAATATAATCTTATAAAAAATCAACACACACTTCATTTCAACTTTTAAAGTCATGCTTCAACAGATTTTTTGGGATAAAAGCAATTTAGCTTGACCCTATTTTTACCAATAACAGACAACTTGTTTTTATTTTTTTTTAAATGCTTCCCTTTTTATGTCCCCCACTATAGTAGTGGGGGACATATTGTTTTTGCCCTGTCTGTTAGTCTGTTTGTGCCAACTTTAACATTTTGCAATAACTTTTGCTATATTGAAGATAGCAACTTCATATTTGGCATGCATGTGTATCTCATGAAGCTGCTCATTTTGAGTGGTGAAAGGTCAAGGTCATCCTTCAAGGTCAGAGGTCAAATATATATGGCCAAAATCGCTCATTTTATGAATACTTTTGCAATATTGAAGATAGCAACTTGATATTTGGCATACATGTGTATCTCATGGAGCTGCACATTTTGAGTGGTGAAAGGTCAAGGTCATCCTTCAAGGTCAGAGGTCAAATATATGTGGCCCAAATCGCTTATTTTATAAATACTTTTGCAATATTGAAGATAGCAACTTGATATTTGGCATGCATGTGCATCTCATGGAGCTGCACATTTTGAGTGGTGAAAGGTCAAGGTCATCCTTCAAGGTCAGAGGTCAAATATATGTGGCCCAACTCGCTTATTTTATGAATACTTTTGCAATATTGAATATAGCAACTTGATATTTGGCATGCATGTGCATCTCATGGAGCTGCACATTTTGAGTGGTGAAAGGTCAAGGTCATGAATCACAAGGTCAAGGTCATCCTTCAAAGTCAAACGTCATATAGGGGGACATTGTGTTTCACAAACGCATCTTGTTATGATTAATTTTCACTCATTGTCTCGGCTCTTGGGTTTTATCTTCACAAATGTGAGCTACTTTATAAGTGAACAATTTGTTGAATGTGCGTTTTATGTGTCGTTCTTTTAAGCCTGTTCTTGTTCAAAACTTTATTGGTTGTAGATTTTCTGTATTTGTATATGGATTGATGTAAATAATCAGTATCTTAAAATGCCATTTAATTTTGAAGCATTCTTATTTTAACAAACCCAGTTATCTCTAACATTGGAAACTAATAAGTTGTTTCTTACCAGAATGTTGTGTTTCTGCCCATTCTCCTAAGTGAACACCTGTCTTTTCCTGAATACTGTATCTTCTGGATTGCAATGTATACAGTTTCTACTTTCACATGCTATTTATACTAGAGTATGCTTTTGTGAGCAAGTAATATGTCTGGGTCATATACACATAAATCATGTGATTGTCTCTTTGCTCTCATTGCAGATAAGCCTTCAGGGGACAGCAAATCTGGGGCCATATGCCTGGAATAGCACAGCCCCTGCAGGGGACAGCAAAACTGGGGCCATATGTCTGGAATAGCACAGCCCCTGCAGGGGACAGCAAATCTGGGGCCATATGTCTGGAATAGCACAGCCCCTGCAGGGGACAGCAAATCTGGGGCCATATGTCTGGAATAGCACAGCCCCTGTTGGGGACAGCAAATCTGGGGCCATATGTCTAGAAGAGCACAGCCACCTGTAGGATGTTTGCATTCGGGCGGCTTTGGTATCATAGAACATCATACAGACTTTGTCAACTGAACGGACAGTGCTTTTCATAAATTGAGAGATGTTATTGTTCAGCTTCATGCATTTGTTCCGTACATTCTTAAACATTATTTATTGAAATAATTGCATGTTTCCATGTGAATAGTTGTCATCCCATCAAGCGCCAACGAACAATATTCAGTAACTGTGTGAAAGTAATTGTTATACATGTGTCCATTGTGTAGTGTGTATATTGTGTCAGTTAATGAAGACGAGAGTCAAACATGGTGTTTCCATTGTGTCAGTTAATGAAGACGAGAGTCAAACATGGGTGACTGCACTGGGACATCACAACAACTATAGTTCTTTGTAAGCAGTTACATGGTATTAGTGGACATGTGAAGATCTCGGGAAGTTTTCTTATTATAATGTATTTAGCTTATTATAACATGAGTATGCATTTATTTCAGCTTTTTCATTATTGTATTGGCGTTTTGATATTGTATGTCATTACTTTGAATAAAATACGTTTTCTAAAACGAAATCCACCAAAGGAGATGGTAGTTTGAATCGTTAGTGGGAAGACATGTAAAAGGCTGTAGAAAATCTGATAATTTCTTGGCTTTTGTATAATTTTATTGAACATGTCATTAGCATTGAAGTAGAAAATGTACAACTTTTTTGCTCAACATCATTTTTTCTAGTGATCATTTTCATTACTATTCCAGCAAAAACGCACTTAAATCATGTAACATATGTGGACATGCGTGTACCATTTCAAATTTCTTTTCTATTGTCATGCTTTTTTATCACCTTGTTTATGGCATGGTACCATGTTGTTGTTTTGTAAAGTAATAAAATAGAAAAGCTCTTGTAGTTGAGGCTTTGTTGTCTTTTTGCAGCATTTCAATCTAGATCCCCAGTCTGGGAGGGCCTACTTAGTCCATTTTAAGGTATTGCTTGTTGCGTATGCGATTAAGGCAATGTATTTACAATTACATGGTCCATGTCGTATAAAACTTACGTTTAATTTATCATTAATCAGTTTATGTTAGAAAACAGCATATGCGTTTGTCAGAAACACAATGCCCCCCTCATTGCGCCACTGTTTTGTTGACCTTGAAGGATGACCTTGACCTTTTACCACTAAAATGTGCAGCTTCATGAGATACACATGTATGCCAAATATCAAGTTGCTATCTTCAATATTGCAAAAGTTATGGCCAATGTTAAAGTTTTCGGACGGACAGTTCAAAAACTATATGCCACCCTACCGGGGGCATACACAAATGTCTGAATGTTCACTGTAATATTCATTTTCTTTACAACCTTTTATAACTGGTATGTGTATTCTTAAGCGTATATGACACTTTTTTATAAAGTAAAATATCGATCGATAGCTATACATGTTCAATACGTGCTTATTCTACTGAGAAATAGACATAAACACTAACGAAACATAAAACAAACTGATTCGTTCTAAAGGGGTTAATGTCAGAAAGAGAACAGAAATCAGTTTTGAAATAACCATAGGCTTCATCAGTTCGGATGATACACAATGCCGAAAACGCCTGTTCGTCCGAGCAGCATTGTGTTTGGTAACATATGAAGTTAACGTGGTTATTTTTTCTATTGCGCATAGAAAGCTTTCTTAAATTATATTTGTATGAGCCTTTTTAGCCTATGCTAAGTATTAAATGTTAGTACCAAGAAGCTGAAAAGGGGTATTTGCATCAATCTCGACAATTACATATACCCTTGCTGTGTGAATTAAAGTTGTTAGTTTCCACTCATCCGGCCGACCCTTTTGTGTGTGCCGTGTGTGTGCTGATGCTGAAATTGTATTTGTTATTTTTATGTTTATCAAATTAAGTCCGTTAAATGATATTACTGTATTCTTTTTACAAAATCCAGGCCAAGTTCCAAACGCGGTCACATGCGTTATTGTTACCACATGTACGACCCAATCTCGATTAAAATATGGCAGAACTCTGATGGTTATACGCGTAACAATGTCTATTTAGTTTGAATCTTGGGCGTGCGTCTGCATTACTAGGTTTTATTTCAGAATACATTAGGCGTTAAGCCCATGGGTACACATACATATAATATACAATATAATCAACAGTTGCCAATAACATACAGGCATATACATATACTATTTTAAGCAATATAGATTTAACATTTATATGAAAGAATAAGCAACTATAAAGGCATGCATAATAAAAATAAACAGCTATTTTTAGCACCGATACGTACTAATTTAAGGCAAGTATATTATGTGCATATTGTAGAGTCGTATCCTCTTCAAATAATAAAAAAAATGTTCTAAGCATTTTTATACATATAGCTATTATTGCTATGACTAAAAAATAGTATTGTATGGCGAGAACCTTTGATAATATGATTCAGTTCACAATTTATCTGCTATTAATATACAGGCGAGTCGATGAAGTTCAATATATAAAACAATGGTCTTTACTCTTGACCTAAACACAGCAATAATCTATATACCGGTAACACAATAGCATTTGAACGATAATCTGTTTGAAGTTTGATCAGGTTTATGAAAATCAAGGTTCTTTTCTTATAAATAACACCTGCCAATTTGTACACGGAAGAAAATAAACCATATCAATGGACTTAATTGTCTTGGTTGGCTTATTTAGTACTCAATGCATTATATTAACATGATACCAATAAACCCAAATACTTGTAATATTTCGCAGTATTCTTAACTTGACATTATAAACATATTTTTTAAAAATAAAAAATTCCAATGGAATGGATTATACCTCCTGGTTTAGAAAAGGACGAATAATGTCACCACTTTACAAAGCCGCCCTGAAACCAATATTGTTTTATTTTAGCGAAAGGTAAATGCAATGTAAGTAAAGTATTGATCCTTGACAGGACACATTTTTATTTCAAAATTCACAGCATGTAAGATGTAGAGATGTAGCGTTGTACAGTGTACACCTTCAAGAATATGAATATGACTTTACAACTATTAAACATGTGCATGTATATCAGCACTATAAATTAGAACAAACCAATTAAGAAAATGCAGTGTACAACGGTTTGTTAATTACCGAAGTAAACAACAACAAAAACTGTATACCGGCCCATATTTGCCTACTCTGACTTGACAATAATTAGAATGAGTTGTCATATGAACTCTGTAAATCGTTTCCTTTGCAAAGCAGTCTTGTAATGAGTACATAAATTCAAACGCATGTGGTTTATTGGCCTGAAATACATTTGAATAATCTATTGACATGACGTGGGCTGTGATCTCTTACATTTGTAATATATGGTGGCATAGACTCGAACAAAGCTGGTATACTCGTATGGGACTCGCCTATCGGTTCCTAAAATATGGGATGTCGGGTGTGTACTCGTCAAAATATATGATTGTATTGTACACACAGTGGTTAAATAACAAATCATTAGGTTAAACCGATTAGCGCAGTGATTGGTACACGCAATTATCAATTATGCATATGGGCCGTGCTCTGTGAAAAGGTTGCTTAATGCATGAGCGTAAAGTGTCGTCCCAGATTTGCTTGTGCAGTCCGCACAGGCTTACGATTTTATGATATTGTTCGTTTAAAGAAAGTCTCTTCTTAGCAAAAATCCAGTTGATGCGAAAAGTGTCGTCCCAGATTAGCCTGTGCGGACTGCACAGGCTAATCCCGGGCGACACTTTACGCATATGTATTAAACCTTTTTTTCACAGAGCGGACTCATATGAGTTAGTTAATGATCATCATTTAAGACAGGCTGGGTTTCCTCCCATAACTCACCCCACACCACAAAACCCGACAAAGCCCGTACCAAAATTAGAAATCATTCAGGTGTACAAGTTGCAGATACAATACAATGTTAGTCCCAACTTTCGGTCGTCTAGTTACAGTAGTAACTTAAGGCGGAGTGCTTGGACACACTCCGGATCCAGACATAATGCAGCCTTACAGTTAAGCAAGCGCGGGAAAACCAGTACTGGTACACACATCGCTTTGAATTAAATATAGGTTAAGCATGTCTCCATGCATGTTCTTTATCGATATCAGAACATTTGCATAGAAACGTCTTATTGATGTCGGCCACCCATTTGGAGGTGTGAGTTCGAATCGTGCAGAGACACGACAAAAAATATGTTGGCATTCTGTATTATATTTCTTCATTATCCTTTGATGTAACATTGTTGTTGGATAAATTTCTGCCGAAAAAGAGGGAATTTGGACTTCGTCTTCAATTCACATATTTATGGCGAAACACCGTCGATGTGCGCCTTTAAAATAAAATGGAAGGCTCTTGACTTTTAATGAAATAATCTCTAGAAACGCATTATATAATAAGAAAGTTATTGGGAACTTTTAGAATCACATTTAGTAAAAGACTTAAGAGTAACAGAGATGCACATATGTAAAAAGAAAAAAATGTATGTATGCAAAAACAAACTACATTAATGAAATAGACAATGCACTGAGAGCGCGGTTAACGTGGGGTTGTCATTTCGTGGGTAACTCACACACTGTATACACACAGTGCTTGTTCTCACGATTACAATGTTTGCTATCGTGTTGCGTGTTACACTACCAATGTCTTTCCTATATTTTCCATGAAACCCGTACATCCAGGAAGGTTTTAATTTGTTGAAAAAAAATCCCACGCTGTATTCTGGACATTGTGTCGTGCTTTACTTTCCCATTGATTTACTTCCCCTTTACGTTACGGTTTTCCCAGAATTGTGTTTTATGTTTTGTTATTTTCAAAAAAAGAAGAACCGTAAATTAATTGCGATTACGTTGCAAGATCATTGGGATTCCTCAACTGAGCTATTCTGTGTGTGCTTGTACACGTCATTTCTGTGTCATTATAAGCTCCACTGCTTACATATCGAACACATTCAGTATTCAGGAGGCACGCGGGGACGGGACAATAGAGAAACGAGCGGGATTTAAACTCACAACAGATTTTCTCGTATTTCTTAATTAGCCATCATGAGCAGGTAACAGTTTGAAGTGTGTGTATTGCTATCAAATCATTGTATTTAAATTATTTTAATTTTATTGTTTACATGATTTATAAACATACGTACTCGAAAATGCTTTTTTATTAATAGTCAACTCAGATGAGACGACGGTTGATGGAAATGTAGTTTGGCTTTAAATACATGTGTCAATTGTGATATTATATATTATTTAACAGATATAAAAGAAATAATAATAATTATAGTGTTATTTTATTTTTAAATGATATTAGTAATGCTTATTTTAATATTATTATTATAAAAAAACAATAAAGTAATAATTGTTATTATAACTAATATGATGATACTAATAATAAAATAAGACACATATTGATAAATCTGAAAATTTAAATAATTTTAAATAATAAAATATAATTGATACTATCTTAAAATGTTATTTGTTGATTTCTTTTTATCATTTCTTTCAGTGTATTCGAAGATTATTTACAAGTTATAATATATAGTATCTAAATTTCAGTCGCTATGTTGGCGGAGATGATGACGATTCCGAATATCATTTAGGGCCATATAGAGAATCCAGTAAAAAGTCGGACTATGGTACATAGCTAGCTTTTAGTTGTTATTGTTTGAAGTAAACATTAATACATAAAAGTAGTTTCAACATTTATTTACATTTAATTGAAGATCATCAATCTGATTAAATATTATCATCGGTAGTTATTGTTACTTTTATTTTATGCGTTCCGGTGGTTTATAGAGAAATCAGCGAATTAAAACTGATAATTTCACTGTTTCAAACAGTGAAAGTTAACAGTAAAAATTATCGATAATTTTCACTGTTTACTGTGAAATGACGCCATTTTTTTGACGAAATGAGTCATTATCCCAGCGAAATTCTTTAGTTAAACTCTTAAACAATGTATATAAACGGCGAAAAAGCATAAAATAAAAAGAACATTTGTTGGATTCGGTGGACTATCGCTTTTAATTCACTTGTGATCATTGAAAAATATATTTTATATGATCACTCTTGAATTAAAATCGATAATCCACCGAATCCAACAAATATCCTCTATATTATCCAGAATTAATATACTTCGTATTGATTAGAAAAACCACTCATACTCATAACTATTTATTTCATTTCACTTGTGCACTTATATCGTCGATTCTAAAGATGTCTTACTGTGAACAATCTTTTATATGTTAAAATAAGACCTACGTTAATATGTTAGGCTTTACGTATTTGCATAAGTTTAATGACATTACAGGGGCGAGGTCACATGCACAACGAGGTAGCGGAACCTGGGTACAGTTGAGTGATTTCCATTGCCCGGCAGAAAGATGCCCCTCCAGGTTTGATTATTTATTTCCATCCATAATCACTCCATAATCACAACCGACTCATCCATCCACCAAAATCAACGAACAAAACAAAGCCAACCGCTCACCGATCCGCCATCCCAAAGCACGTCCGCCTTAACAGGCCGCCTAAATAAAACCGCCCGCTCGCCCACCTGCCTGCCCGCTCCATGACTCACTCTTTCTCACTCACTTCCTCACTGTGTTTCTCTGTTATTTTGTATCACTTTTTACTTATATATATACTTTTTTTTAATTTACAGAGAACCCTTGACTTGGGTTTGCAAACGAGATGGCGATTTCGTTTATATCAGCGAAAAAGGGAAGATAAAATGCGAGTCAGGAAAACATGAAGGTAATGGTTATGTAGCCCGGAGTACAAATACCCCATTGTTGTGATGGTCACCTCCATGTATTGTGCGTCCACCGGCAATACTCTCATGCCGCCAATATTTCTAAAAACCGATATATATGTATTACCCAAAAAATTTTACTTGAATAATTCTTAAACCTCTTTATCATTAGTCAAAATGTTTCGGTATGCTGCATATGCAGGTCATCAAAGCATAGTGTATAGATTAAAAAGTGATAATTCTTAATTTGCTCTAAAATCACGTTTATTAAAAAAACGCATTTGAACATTATAAACAACATTGTGGTTTTTCGAAACGCTTGATCAAACGTATGATACCAATCACGTTTACAGAAATACATATTTTACGTTAATGCATATTCCTCGTCTTTTAGCGGACGTATGCCAGTGGGGCTGGAACTGCGGTAACGACTTCCACAAGGGCGAGTATATACGGGCTGATTACGAGGGATTTACTTTCGCCATGTCACAGGCCGTGCAACTCACAGACAAGATGGGCACCCAATGGGTTACCGCCCTCCTGCAGGAGCTTGGAAAGCAATACAACCAATGGTAATGTAGCTTACTGGAACTGGTAGGATACTGTAACCAATGGTAATCTATCTTACAGTGACTAGGAAGGCAATACAACCAATGGTAATTTAGCTTACTGGAACTAGGATGGCAATGTTACCAATGGTAATCTATCTTACAGAGGCTAGGAAGGTAGTACAGCCAATGGTAATGTAGCTTACTGGAACTAGGATGGCAATACAACCAGTAGTAATTTGTCATAAACATGCATTGAAATGTTTTGTAGTAAAATCAATTTGAATCGTGCAAATATATATGCAGGGGTCTATTTAACTTATATTTTGTCACATAAATTAACATGTTAAACTGGTAATAAAGCAATTGTTTTTAAAGGGCAGTTTATTCCAAGATTCATGTCTTATTCCAAACATATATCATAGTGTGAAAGGGGTTCACAAGTATAAATCACACTTGGATCTATCGCAATAGCCTTTAGACTTTATTCCTTATCCGCATGTTAACTCTTCTTGACTGACAAATAAATCTTTGATGTTTTACAAGACAACGAAATCATTTTATGATAAGGATTGCTATTTTATAGTCATCATTGTCTACATAATAGGAACACTCGCATTTACATATGAGACGCGCTTTGGGAAAACGTTGCTTAATGCATGTGCGCATAGTGTACACATGGTCATCAGGGACGACACTTTTCGTTATAACTGGATTTTCGCAAAAAGGACACTTCCTTTAAACGCAAAATACTATAAGGCGGAAAGTCTGTTTTCCTCGAGCGAGGCTAAAAATTATTGTTCAAAATTGACCATCATCATTATTGTATATATTTCAGACCAGTCAGCAACCATGTATGCATACATCCGTGTCCTGTTCTAAGATGGGATGACGTTCACGCTCACACGTTCACCATGATTATGTTGTATTTAGTTATACAACAGCAACCTGTTGTTGTTTAGCAGTTTGTTAAACATATTTCCACTTTTAAAGGATGTATATGTGTTGAAAATCAATGTAACCTGATAAAGTTTTATAATTATTCTGCTGCCAAATTTTAAACTGTAAAATTATTACATAAAAAGCAAACGTTCGTTAAATAGATTAATCTTCCAGCAATTACTTAGTATATGTTTTAGACTTACTGTCATCTACTTTATATGTCTTATATAATGATAAAAAACAATCAGGACTGATTGGTTGATCTTATTTCTGTATTTTTATCTCGTCTGTTTCAATTGCTGTGCATCTCGTATATGAATATTTTATACACATGAGTATCACTTTGCAGTATGTGTAAGATTTCTGTGATAATAGAACGTATCGTTGACGGCATGTATGTCAGCAAAATATTTACTTTTATGAATATTGTTCTCAAAGATTGTGTAGTTTTATGTTTATTATTTATTTAATTAAATAAAATGTTTATACCCACAGAGATGGATTTATGTATTATGAAACGCACAAACTCGTGAACTTAATCACGAACTTAATTATATTTTGACAACATAATGGACTCCAAAATTGCACCTTAAATCGATTAGGTACTTCAATGTCTGCAAATTAGTCCTTATATCTAGGGTTGCGTTTCAGTTTAATCAATGTTGTGAATGAGTACTATGAAATAAAACGATAAGTCATGCGATGATCAGGAAATCTTTAGTTAGATCATATAGACAGCACTAACAATTATCAAACACACAATCTGACACCACGGACCATTTTAAATCTTCAGCTGTAATTAGGTGCAAAAGAAGTTGTTTTTTTTCCAGAAAACAGGGAAATCCAAAGTTGTCGTTCCTACCCTTTACTTTTTTTATAGGAATGATCAGTTTTGATCAATTTAGTTACATTTAATCATATTCGCTCAATACTATTGTACATATAACAAAATTGAATGCATTATAGTGATCTGGAAGTTTTCTGCCTCAAAGGCATAATACAACCAGGAATAGTACAACCAGGAATATTTTCACTCTGTATTCACACCATTCATGATACTATTCACAGGTTTAGACTGAAACACAATGATATAAGATATCAATCAGATTCACATTCACACAATTATTTTAACGTTTAACCCTTAATATCAGTGACATTAATTTATACTATCAAAAAGAGTTTTCATTACATAAAAGTAATAATACTAGAACAAATGTTCAAAAAGCTTGGTACGTAACGTCACGTGTACGAAAACATCATCAAAACTGTAAAAATGACTTATACTGAATAAATATATGAAAGTGCTAATTTAGAATAACTGGCTTGGGGTATACAATAATTATACGTACACTGTTGTGGTATACAGCTTGTACAAACAGTATTATACGCCTGAAAAGGCTGCGAGACCACGCCGTTGAAGAACGGAAGCCAAACGATAAACTAAAGTTATACCGAATCGAATTGACTCAACAAACAAGGTTACACGCCACTAAACTTAATGCGGTAAACCTCACACTCCCCGCCTGTTATTTCTCAAAATAACACTTTCATGAATGAATATTCTGCATTCTTACATACACAATTATCAGTTTAAGAACATAGTACATACATACACTCTAGACTTACAAAAAATACAGCATTACACATGTAATCTTATGTTATATCCTAACAATTTAAATGCTAACATCTTATATGGATATACCTTATCCAGTAGTTCAATACACCTCAATATAACCATACTGTCAGTAAATGTTACACTTTTTCATAACTTGATGCTTAACTGGAGCCTGCACTAACAAGCAGCACCAACTCAACAACTGGTCTAGTATAAAAGACCTTCTGTTTGTCTTTAGCAACACAGACCTCCACTTTGCGGACACAACCATCTTGACTTGGAAATGTTCTCGTTACTCTGGCCATAGGCCAAAAGTTTCGAGCAACTTCTGCATCTTGTAGAAGTACGACATCGCCCACCCTAAGAGGGTCATGATCTTCATGCCATATCCTACGACCTTGCAAGGACTGGAGATATTCTTTTCTCCAACGGACCCAAAACTGATTAGCAAGATACTGCACTTGCTGCCATTGACTTCTGTACAAATCTTTAACATCCATGTTACCAAGGGACACTTGATCACACTCCAACTTTTGAGTGAGAAGAGCGGAAGGGCTTAACACATCAGGGACCTCAGGGTCATTTGAGACTGGCACTATAGGGCGCGAATTTAATGATAGCTGACACTTCAGCCATCAAGGTCACAAGTACATCATGAGACAAGCTCTTCACTCCAAGTAACATTGCTTCTAAGATCCGACGTGCAACACCTATCATCCGTTCCCAGACCCCTCCCATATGTGAACTATGAGGGCTGTTGAATACCCAGACTGAACCAGACTTCTTAAGATATCCCTTTACACTTTCATCCTCTACATTAATGGCTGTAACTTGAATGTTATCAATGGCCCCAACAAAGTTAGTGCCACGATCCGAGCGATACATTTTGACCTTGCCTCGGACCGAAACAAACCTACGGAGAGCATTTGTAAAGGCTGAAGAAGATAAATCCTCTAAAACCTCAATATGGACAGCCCTTAAAACCAAACACGTGAACAGAACAGCCCATCTCTTGGAAGCTGCATGTCCACCCCTGGTCCGCCTAGCTACCACCTCCCAAGGGCCAAAAACATCAACACCTACATAGCTAAAGGGTGATGCTTCCTCTACCCTATCCTCAGGTAAGTCAGACATTTTCTGACATTCAAAACGTCCTCTTAGTCGTCTACATACTACACATTTCTGAATGACTGATGACACGAGACGTTTACCCCCAGTGATCCAAAGTCCTGCAGATCTGACTGCACCTTCAGTAAATGTTCTACCTTGGTGATGAACCAAATTATGGTGATGTTCTACCAAAAGTCTAGACAGGGCATGTTTACCAGGTAGGACTATTGGGTTTTTCTCTAGCAAAGGTAACTTGCTTCTACTCAGACGACCACCAACATGCAATAATCCATCAGAACCAAGCTTTGGATCTAGAGACAAAATGGTACTATCTCTAGGTAGGGCCTTACCAACTGAGGGACATTCAACCTCTTTACTGTAAAATTCAAGTTGGACATCACGGTACAATGACAGTTTGACCTCATTCCTTAACTGCACATCCTTAGCTGCAGGACAAAGGTGCCAACCTTTACAAGGCAGGTTCTTGTGGTAAGAAACTGCTATGTGTCTGAGAGTCGACAGGGCTCTAACTAACGTATCAAAGGTAGAGAACTTACTAACTTTTCTAGCAAGCGACTGCCCTACAACAACTTTGGTTGACCTGACTACCACTTCAGGACGAATTTCCTTATCGATATCTGGTTCCATAAGAGGATAATGCTCAGGATTTGACAGACATTCCTCTAGAAGGAAATTTGGTCCTACTAACCATGAACTCTGCTTTAGCTGTTCAACACTGGCTCCTCTACTCCCTATGTCTGCTGGGTTTAACTCGGTGGGAACATGGTTCCATTGATTTGGACTGCTAACATGCAAAATCTTTAGAACACGATTACTGACATACTGATAGAATCGTCTTGTTTTGTTACATATGTAGCCGAGCACCACCCTACTATCTGTGTAAAACACTACCTTGGTTAAACTGACGGCACGCTGCTCCGACACACATTGGTACAATTGACAGGCTAACACTGCTGCACACAGCTCTAACCTAGGGACACTGTGACCATGCTCTGGGGCCAATTTACTTTTGCCCAACACGAAACCTATTTGTCTATCCCCGTTTGAGGCATTCCCTAGTACATACACCACTGCCGAAATTGCACTAACTGAAGCATCTGCAAACACATGCAACTCAAGTCCAGACATCTCACTTATTGAGCCCTCAAAGTAACTCCTACGAATGTCAAGAGACGTAACCTTAGCTACTTTACTAATCCAGTTTTCCCATTTCCTAGCAATGTCCTGGGGAATAGTTTCATCCCAATCTACCTTAGTAGATACTAATTCTCGAAGGATCAATCTTCCTTCAAGCACTACGGGGGCTAGAAATCCTAGCGGATCGAACAAACTGTTAATTGTTGACAGAATACCTCTCTTTGTGACAGCTTGAGCTGACATGTCTACTTTGAACATGAAACGATCATTTTCTATGCTCCACACAATTCCTAAGCTACGCTGAATTGGTAATTCACCACAATCAAGGTCTACATCTTTTAAACCTTTAGCTAAGTCATCATTGGGAAACTGTTTCAGAACTTCTGGACTATTTGAAGCGATCTTGTGCAAACGCAACTTACTAGCACTCAAATATTTTTGAGTTCTTTGAACTAGATCAACTGCTTTCTCTACTGTTGGCTGCGATGACAACCCATCATCGACATAGAAGTCTCTGTTAACAAACGATTTGACCTCACTATCAGACTCCTCAACAGACTTCCTAAGACAGTACGTGGCAATTGCTGGTGACGGACTGTTTCCGAACACATGCTTACACATACGGTATTCAACTAACTCTTTTGATGGATCATTGTCCAGGAACCAAAAGAATCTAATCAGATTTCTATGACTCTCTTCTACACTGAATGAATAGAACATCTGCTCTATATCAGCTCCAATAGCTATCTTATCTTTCCTAAACCTGAGCAGGACCCCAAGCAAACTATTTGTAAAGTCTGGGCCTTGTAAAAGCACAGAATTGAGAGAAATACCCTCAAACTTGGCCGACGAGTCAAATACAACCCTAACTTGACTGGGTTTCTTTGGGTGATACACCCCAAATATTGGCAAATACCAACATTCTTCATTTGGACCTAAATCAGGGGCTAACTCAGCATGTTTGTTCTTAAACAACTTATCCATGAACTCAAAAAAGTGAGTTTTCTTACCAGGATCCTTCTCTAGACCTTTGAGAAGAGATTCTGTCCTTCTTACAGCCTGAGTCTTGTTATTGGGTAACCGAGGTCGGTCTGAACGTAAAGGCAAAGGCGCAACCCAACTACCATCAGAATTCTTATGGACTTTCTCATCCATGCAACTAAGAAACTCTCGATCATCAATCGATAGGTAAACCTTGTCATCTGAAGGGGTTCGAATGAACAACGGATCTTTCACGGACAAAACATGATCACAACAAGGCTGAAACAATGAGGTTCTGCCATCATCAAGTACATATGTCTTGTTTACATTTACAACAGTTGGTACATGCATTTGACCTAGACATAATTCACCAACAACTACCCATCCCAAACCTAAGCGCTGAGCAAAAGGTGCACCCGGAGGGCCAAGCACTTGATCGAACACATGGTGTGCTTCTATTACATCTCGACCTAACAACAACAATACATCAGTCTGAGCATCAAAATCTGGCAAATAATCAGCAATGTTTTTCAAATGATCATGACATCTAGCATTGTCTGGTGTGCAAATCTCATTTTTATCATTTGGTATGTCAGAACACTCTATAAGAGTTGGCAAAGTATAGGAACAACTACCATCAAGTGATTCAACAACAACATTGCTAGCCCTGCGGCCACTAACAACTTTGCTACCTCCACATGTTTTAAGCACATATTCATAATTGTCACCAGTAATGCCTAACAATGAGAAGAGCTCTGGTTTGATCAAAGATCTATTGCTTTGCTCATCAATAATACAATAACATCTAGTCATATGATCAGAATTGTTTTCAGAGTACACATTTGCAAGAACAATTTTTGAACATGATTTTGAACAAAACTGTGATTCACAGATTTCTATCTCTGTACATGAAGCAGACACTGTTGGCTTCTGCTCCCCGCCTTGGAATACTGAAGGTTGAGGGGTGACTCTTGGATTCTTGTCGTACCCTGATGCTCCTGAATTCCTCTTAATATCACTCTGATAGACACTATGAGAAAGATCTTTGCCACATTCTTTGGCCACATGTTGACTACTATAACACTTGAAACACAACCTTTTTTCACTGAGCAACTTTCTTCTACTTTCGTATGGCATTTCCTGAAACACTCTGCACTCTTGTAGTGTGTGTGGTGTTCTGTGTATGGGACACTTGTTTTCAGGAACCGATGTCTTCTTGACTGTTACTGGTGGTTTCTCGTGACGACATGAGTTTACGGCAGTAGACCTATTCGCAAACGTCGGACTCTCGGTCTCGTAATGGAAACTTGGGTCATTTCTTATCTTACTCTGTTGTCGAATGAATTTCGAGAATTCACTGAAGGGAGGGAAAGCAACATCGTTGACTTCTTTGTACCTTGTTGCTGCTGCGGTCCACTTCTCCTGAATGTTGTGCGGAAGTTTACACACTATGGGGTTGATACCTATCGCTGCATCAAAATATGATAATATTGTGGAAAACTTGGGGTTGGTTTTGAGTCCCTCTATCTCGGACAACAGATCCGACAGATCGTAAAGTAATGTTGGATTCCTTGGTGGTATCTTGGGAAAAGCTGACAGTCTTTTCATGGTAGCATGGTAGACACTTTCGGGAGAGCCAAACCTTTCATCTAGTCTTGTCCAAACCTTGTTAAGTCCTTCTACTGGATCAGTGATATATGCTGATTTTAGGGAAAGTGCTTGTCTTTTACTGGTTGGACCCAGCCACTTTATCAACATATCGATTTCCTCACTCGGCGAGGCACTAATTTCACTCATGACTGCTTTAAAAGTCTGTCTCCATGAATTGTAGTTTTCAGGTTGGTCATTGAATGAAGTTATTCTTGAATAGAGCAAGTCCTTTTTTAGCAGAAATTTTGTTAGATCACTTGCAGTTTCATTCACAACGTTTACATTATCTGGTAAATTGTTAATGAATTCCGCAGTTAGTTGTTTCTTTGTAGTTTCAGGAAGTTCAGGAATTTTATTAACACTTTCGCACTCTGCCTCTGTGAGTGCAGCCTCCCTTTTTTGTTGCAGAAGTTTCAAATCTATTTCCAGCTCTGCTTTTTGTCTTTCGACATCTGCTCTCTTTTTCTCTAAATAAGCTTGTTCTTCCGCGAAGGCCACACGTGCTTAAGCAGCTCTAAGTCTGGCTTGACTTGATGTTCTCGAACTAGACGATTTAGCGTCTGACTGATTGAGAGACCGTAAAAAGTCATTGGTTATTTGACGGTAACTAATTAATTTGTCTGCAATTTCACGATCTTTATCAATGCTTTCTTTTGTTCTTGTGTTTTCAAGAAATCTTCGAAATTCTGTGGCAATCCTATCAACTTCTCTAAAATCTGTCACAATTTGAGTCTTCAACGACTTAATTTGAATTTCGTCTAACTCGTCAATGTTTCCATTTTCTTCAATACTATCTGAGATGACCTTCCAATGTTTTTCAAGCTGAGATTCAAACTTGGTTACCTTCTCTTCGTAAGAACCCATGGCTTTCCACGTTAATGTTCTAACTCTGAAAGTCATTTAACTGAAATTACATCAAGTACATGTACCACTGTCATCTGGTCATCAGATTATTTACTTCGTGTTGGGATACACAGTTCATCTTCCTTGTACAAATTGTACGTGAACAGTTCTAAACTTTTCTGCCTCAAAGGCATAATACAACCAGGAATAGTACAACCAGGAATATTTTCGCTCTGTATTCACACCATTCATGATACTATTCACAGGTTTAGACTGAAACACAATGATATAAGATATCAATCAGATTCACATTCACACAATTATTTTAACGTTTAACCCTTAATATCAGTGACATTAATTTATACTATCAAAAAGAGTTTTCATTACATAAAAGTAATAATACTAGAACAAATGTTCAAAAAGCTTGGTACGTAACGTCACGTGTACGAAAACATCATCAAAACTGTAAAAATGACTTATACTGAATAAATATATGAAAGTGCTAATTTAGAATAACTGGCTTGGGGTATACAATAATTATACGTACACTGTTGTGGTATACAGCTTGTACAAACAGTATTATACGCCTGAAAAGGCTGCGAGACCACGCCGTTGAAGAACGGAAGCCAAACGATAAACTAAAGTTATACCGAATCGAATTGACTCAACAAACAAGGTTACACGCCACTAAACTTAATGCGGTAAACCTCACAGGAAGATTAATGCCATTGCGCAACCCTACTCAAGTGTGAAATAACTCATGTATAGTAAACAAATCCCGTCCCGATAAATAAGACAGACCTACCAACCTGACCTTTTTCTCTTTAGATGTTTGTGAAAAATCAACGTATTTGACTGATCTTACCCAAGTGACTGTAAGTATCAAACACAAAATAAAAAAAATAAAACACGTACTAATGGGAACCTGTTTCGTGGTTGCCTTTATGTTAAACTACAAGAGGACGTCTCCATAAGTCGAAGGAGTGGCCTTAATTGGTATTTCTGTGAGTCAAATTAAGCATAGGTGTTCCAAATTATGTATTATTGAATGAACAGGAATGGGTTTTAGTGCCTACGTTTGTTGTATAACCAATAAACATAATTATATTAGTTAGCATTCCAAAAGCTTCCCTGTCTGTTGAAGGTCGGAAGTGCATATGGTCAGAAGTTCATTAAAGGAATAATTAAAATCCAGAAACATTATTAGGGGAGAAATTAGTTTTATCATCAACGAATCTTTCCCTAAAGGCCGAATAGTCTATAAAATACATGAAAATACATGGAGCGCAACATTTAACACACACATAATTCAGCCTGTTTCACCGTCTGTGAACTGTCAATCAAAAGAAATCAGGGTTTACAGCGTTTGAAAGGCGCGCCGAACCTAATAGTCAACCATGAATTCGTCACATAACACGCACATGCAAATAACCATTTATCTCAGAACGTTTAAGTTCATATTTGAAAGAACATTATAGAGAATCCCTTACTCCTGTGGCCATCACTGTTCCACTTATTCACATGTAAACACAATGTAAATAATTTTAAACTAACACCCAACTGAGCACCTTTTGTACAGTTTTCACCCCTCATTCAAAAGGCGCCGGTACAAAATCTTCTATTCAGAAGGAGTGCTGTATAAGAAGAAGAACAAGAAGAATAAAATTCGATTACATTACAAATTAATAACTGAGTTCTTTGATATTTATAAGATAAACATGATTACAACTTTTAGATTCAAGATGAACTTAAGTTTATACATTTTTCAGCTAAATCCCTTCTAGTTAACGATTGATACATCTTCTAATTGAGCATAAATCTCATACTCGCACTATGAACAGTTGAGACAATAACGAATTAAAGTATTTGCAATAATTACAATGGCACATGATTGATATATGCTTCATCACTTTTACAACCATTAGTTAGGATATAACTATTATTTTAGCATTTCATCATGTCGATTCGTCGCTTGGTTTTCGTAGTCTATACGTGGCTCGTAAATCATTAAAAGCAATACGCAATTCGTACATTCATTGACGACCCAAGGGCGACGAGTGTTTCCCCACTCTTAATTTACCTGTTTAGTACGCTTAATGCATGCACATTTATACACACAGCTACACTTGAATAAACCAGGATGGTTATTAGTCATGAGCTGTTCTCCAACAAATAAGACGGTATCAACTCTGTTTTTGAGCCTACTTCCAATTTACTTCCTGGAAACATCATATTGGAAAAATCCAGAAACAAACATCCTGTTCTGTTTTTGTCACGTGTTTTACTGTGTTTTGTGACCGCTTTGCAAGCAGTTGTTTAACTCTGTCAAATTGTTTGTCCGACACGACATATCAAATAGCATCGTTTATCATTTCATATTACTGCGTTCCCAAAAAATTCACGCAAATGACATTTTAAAAATGGTTTTATATTGTAAAAATGATGGTGTGCGTTGTTTCGAACTAACAATATTTCAATTTAGAGTTGCAAACAATTTATAACGTTCGGTTCTCCTGTCGATAAAAATGAACTGAAAAAACACTTAAACAGTGTTAATAAATATGTTAATCGATAATTTGGAAAATGTACTGCTTTCGTAACGTTTAAAAAACGTTGTTCATATAACAAATAATGAGTCGTCTTTTGATATATCTACTAGAGTGATAGTTTTACTAGAGGTTCCATGTTTAAACACAACGTAGGCATATTTTTTTTTTGCCATTGTTTTTCTTGACATTATAATTATTTAGGACTATTTGATACGTTATAGTTTTGTTTGTAAATGCATTTTATTTATATGTAAAAAGGTGCAAAATTATGTTAGCAAGTGCATATAATGATTGACATACATAAGTTTCGAAGCAAAATGTAACTCAGAAATTAGACCGTGTTCCGTTTTTTTATAATATTTTTTTTATCAAATATCTTTATTTCTTGCTTTTCCGAGTGAATTGATAGTTAATGCCTTGTTCTTGTTTTCTGTATTTACATCCCGTTAAAATGGAACAAAGGAATTTCATTTCATCGACTGCATTTCAAAATTGTTTAAGAAAGACCTCATGTATACTACTTTCGATAAAATAGTCCCTTTATTGCTACACACCCTTGGGCTTTGTTAAATATAACATGCTCGATGTTTTATCTGGCTTCAATTTAAACTCATTAAAGACTACGTGACCAAAGTTTTAGTCGCCGAAATGACTTGCAAAATGCAACATATTATACTTTTCAAATAAGGTTAACTTTGTTTCACTGATAACGCGTTTAACCTTGTACTATAATTAGAGGAAAAACGTACGTATTCCAAGTATCTACCATTGGATGAACCATGATAGTTATTTTAGTCGCTCGTTTCGTGCGAAGCAAATTAAGTCATATCGGTAACATTTTCCAACTTACATGTATTTACTTCCTCCTTGAAATCCATTCAATTATCAGAAAAGTCACGACTTACCTCCTGTTCCTATTAAATTGGCAGTTTGTTAAATATGGGTTCTATGCGTTGACGACCCGTCTTATTTAAAACTTTGTGACCTTAAATATTATGATACCGTGTAAAAAAGCATGACTGCCACACACCTACATATCTTGCTTTTTTATTGCAGTAATTTTGATCATTTAATTGGTATCGCTCGTATACAATACATTTCAAGAGCTTACTGGGCATACAAGTATAGTTTTGACCTTAAACAATTATTAGTACATTAAAATGTACTTTTTTCGATGATACATGCCACAAGTTTATTTTTTATAAGATAATACAGTTACCCGGCAGATGCACCAGCACAACACTCTTCTATAATTCTGAACCGCAAAGCGTTGATTGATTTACGTAGGACCACAAACATATTTTTTTCATTACCGGTAGTGATGTTGGGCATTACAGTGTGTTGAGAAACATTATACTGTTGTTCGTCTAATAAATAATTAAATTACACTGAAAACAGTACACACATTTAAATAGACTATTTTAAGTTGCATAGTTCAACAAAAACGAAAATAACGGTGATAAAAATAATCGAATGCACAGTTAATCTGATAATAGCAATATGATATTGTAGATTTTTTGTTGTCTGATTCATGTGAGTATTGACAGAAAAATCGATGTTTATGCTTAAGGTCACACAACTTGATCAGATGTTTCACACACAATAACCAGATTGTTTCTAAATGGAAAAGGTGATATTGTTCACAAAATGGGTGTGATGGACTCAAATACACTCTCACCGCGAGGTTGACAATTTATTTACGGCGGATACATGTTGAGGATGCCCTTCTTCAAAGTTACATAATGGACACAACAACAAACCCAATCATGTGCATGAAACCTACAAGATACTCGGTTGAAATGTTTTATTCAGATACAAAGTTTGTATTTAAACACCTTTTCGAAGGGGGGTTGAACAACAGGCCTTTGTAGGCAGCAACAAAACATAAATTTTGCCTTTCAGTATCGCCAGAAAAAGTCGCAATGCTTCACGTACACATGGTGTTATGACGTTTATCTTCATCGATATGTAAGATGTGACAGCTACACACACACGGTGTAAAGTTGTCAAGATTGAATTGCAAAATAAAGTTTCTGTTACACACACATCCATGATTGGTTCCTTTATAGACGCATACATTTTGAGTGTACCATACTAAAAATTTACGTTTCGGAAAAAATATAGAACAACTATATTGTGTTGTGCAAATTTTTGCAAAATACTATATAAAGATCATACTGTAACAAAACAATACAAAATAATCTCTACACATTATCAATGGTCGTGGAAGCAAATAGCATAGTAGCCGGTTGCCTAAACATCCATTGTGTCTGTTATTTTCTCCGGAAAAGGCCTCTTACTCATATACACATATGACTTAGTATGAATGGTTATACATACTGTGTAAATGTTTTACTTAGACTTCATATGGAATGAAACTGTCTCTTGCATCCAAACAAACACAGTTTTTAGGACGAGGAATGCATTTAAAGGATGCAATTCCCTACTAACAAACACTCACTGTTCAGTCAGCCTTCGGCCTTCATGTTAACCAGATGTTAACCTAACATTCTATCTCGTCTTTCACATGGGCCGTTTAGCTGTGATGTAATGTTCTAGATGCTTTATTGACCCATGTAATAAAACTAACACGTAATCTTTGTAGACTCTGTGGGAGATTCCCGGCGCATACGATATAAATCAAACCTACTAATGCAAATGATACAATTCAATTCGTGGCTTGGCCTTGGGTATGTTTGCAAATATCTGATATCGTTAATGGCCAATAGGCATTCCGAACATTGCACGTGAATGCCAAAGGGTGACGCATATTAGCCCACGCAGAATAATCTAACCGATTTTGCTACGTAATAGTATTTGTCGAGATACAAGTTAACAAACAGCTACAATTTTTTATGCTTTCCGGTGGTTTATAGAGAAATATCAGTGAATTAAAACTGATAATTTCACTGTTTCAAACAGTTAAAAATAACAGTGAAAATTATCGAAAATGTTCACTGTTTACTGTGAAATGACGTCATTTTTTCGACGAAATGACGTCATTATACCAGCGAAGTTCTTTAGTTAAACTCTTTAACAATGTATATAAACGGTGAAAAAAAGCATAAAAAAAAAAGAAAATGTGTTGGATTCGATGGAATATCGATTTTAATTCACTCGTGATTATAGAAAATATATATTTTCACTCGTGGCTGCGCCACTCGTGAACATATTATTTTCTATGATCACTCGTGAATTAAAATCGATAATCCACCGAATCCAACAAATATCCTCTATATAATCAACCAGGATGGTTATTAGTCATGCGCTGTCTGCGTGAGTTTGCCGCGTTTTACTGACTCTTGCATATATTTACTTCCCGTATTCGTCATTTTTGGAAAAAACAAGACACACATCATGTTTTGTTTTTTGATTTGTTTGACGCATTGTTTTAACCCTGACCTAGATTGATAATGTTACCTGACACGAACGAGTACATGTCATCGGAAATTAACATTTGCAAATTCTAACATTTACAACTGTTTATTTTTATTAAGGAAAGATAGAGTCTCACTTATTTTGCAGATCTAATTGAAATATGGTGAACTAGAATTAAAACAAAATGGAATAGAGGATTTTACGACTTAACTCGAGTACGTTCAATCGGTGATAAAGAAAGTTGATGTTTTTTTTATCTGCGCTGTCTTCTTGTTCACATATATTAACGTGTGAAAAGAAGGCAAGCGTGCTGTAAATCGGTTAACACTCAGCCAGTACAAGTATTTAATTGCGCGATCCGACAAATGGTAAAGTAATTCCGAAACTAAGACGCATGGTTGATTCTTTTTTATTGTTGTTTACAGCAATGTAAAAAGCACTAACAATTGATAATTGTTAAACTGTATACACACCATAAACGTTTGTCCCAATATATAGACTATTACAATAAGCAGTGCGATTCATGTTCTATTAATAATTGACTTTCAATTCCAAGTTGACAGATGTATCGTAAAAGACAATTAGTGGAGACTATATCAAAATGTTTTGATATTGTTTTTACCGTACAAATGTTATAGCATATGACCTACGTCATGTGAAAATGGGTCTTATGAATCATGCGACCATCATAGCTCCAGACCAGCCTGTGTATTCGTGGAGTCTGGTTAGTAGCCACTCAGGCCGCTATGATTCACGCAACGTCTCGTGGTCGCATTTGTTGACATGAAAGCTCCTTTTTTCAAAATTGTTATGTTATTTTATCACAAATGATTGAATGAATCAGGTTGGTTGTGTTGTGTTTTCCTGATTATCGTTTGAAGTGGCTCCGTACTGATTTATATGTATCGATGCGCTGAAATGCCCTTGAAATATCTGATACGATGCACTGATTGTAGCTACTTGTGTTATTTGCTGTTTAATTCCTTCTTTTATTTTCGATTTCCGAAATGCGTTTAATAGACGTGATCAGATATTTCTTCACCTTGACATTATAGAAATACAAACTTACACATAATACAACTACCAACTTGCTTTTAGGAGTCTTTACACCATTCGAAATATGAGTATAATTTGAAATTTGAATATGTTTTTCTTGATGACCGTGTAATACCTCCTACGTTCGTTTGTTGAAACTACGCTAGCCAAATTAACGTATTTGTGATGTATAAGAATGACTTTCTGATAAAAGATGTATAAATATTGGGGGTCATTTTTAAAATACATATTTACATGTATTTCATAAACTTATGTATAGGTTAAAACAATTTAGGTATGTTTTAGATTTTTTTGTATAAACATTGCATGATTAATGCAACATTCTAATATTTTCTGTTCGACCAACACATTTACGATATACATCAATGGCGGTTTTACCAACCTAGCAGTATTTATACGCCCATATTTTGATGAACATACAATATCATAAACATTATTATTATACAGAGGCCAGAAAAGAGAGACAAATACAAATGGCCATTTAAATGATGTTAAATGGTTCAAGCCATATAACCGGCAATTAAACATAGCATGCTACTGATTTTTAATACAACGTCAATTGTTAACGTGATAAATATATGACTAAAACTTATTATGTCGCTTATAAGACGGTCTTTGCATTGTCCAAGTAGCTGCCATATATAGAACCAGAACGAGTATTGGTCTTTCGCTGTTTGTCTACCAAGAAGCATGCTATTTGTAATATTGCAAACTGACGTCCGTTTATATTGAATATTCTCTCTTGAATGAATTATGTATTTTTTCGATTGCTTTCTACCATCGCTCGTGCATTAAATACGATAAAATAACAACTGCTTTTTTTATATTATTCTTTGCTTCAATCATTTGTTTAAACTGGAGGATTTCGCAGGAAATATGACGCCATGACGTCGAAAAATACTTATTTCACAAATTAAAGAGTGAAAATTATCGATAGTTTTCGCTTTTATTTTTCAGTGGTTAAACAGTAATGTAATCGCTTTTAAATCACTGATTTTTCTTCATAAAGCATAGCAAGCATGCAATAAAAGAGACTCTTTCAAGAATAACTTTTTTTAATTGAATAGTTTAATTTATCATGTGTTGTAATCAAAAAAGAATCACAAGGGTTGAATAATGTCAATAAAACGAATGTCTTATAGATGTGACATACAATATAGCCTTATTTAAAATATAAGAAAAACATCAAATTTAGCAAACGTAAAATCATAAAAAAACACGAAAGGTGGTTATTATTAAACGAAAACAAAAAGGAATCACATAAAACATAATTACAGAAGGCGAGTATCAACCTATTCAGCAATTGTTGCATGAGCACAAGCACGACATGTTAAATTATTTAAAAATTCATAATCGTCCGATACTCACACATATAAGTATAATACATTACAATGTTTGTGATTTACACTATTATACAGGTTTTTATTTAACGAATATTGTCGAAACCATCGTCCAGGAACTCCTTAACGTCATTGTCAAGAACCTTTTTAAGGTCTGGTCTAGTTACTTTCATCCGTTTTGCACCTGTAAAATGGAAATATGTTTATTCATGTTTTCAAATACATATTAATAAGCGTTAGGAATGCACCGAGGAACATTTGTTTTAATCCGTTTAGAGCAATCCACCATACAATATAAATTGGGTCTAAAAGGGGGATACAGAATTATAACATCGAATATTCATATAGTTAAGACGCTTATTTATTAACTTCGTTCTCTTTGACTGACTGGTAAAATGATTTTGTACACAGACGTTCACCAAAAGAACAACAAAAAGAAACCATGTGTTCATCAAAAGTAATTAATCGATAAGAACAATCCTGTATTATACAACTTTCAACTGACAATGTTACCTTTTTCGTAGGCATCATCCAGTTCAGACCGGCGGGTTTCAGGGCTTGTCGCTTTCTTCTTGTCGTCTTGTTTAAATTGTTGGTCAATTTCCATGGCGTCATTTTTGCCTTTGAAGATGTGCTTTACGTTTTCCTTGATTGTCGCGGCTGAGACAGGTTTGCTATTATGTAATATGTTGTAATAGAACATTTGTAACTGATACATAAGAACTAATATATTAATTCGCCCCATTGATGCAAAAGGGAACCATGTGACATTTAAATTAAATGTCACATGGTACCTTTGTGCACCAATTGGGCGAAATACATTATTTAATTGTGCGTATGTGGCCATTTCTATGAAGTTATGCTTGTAAGCACACACGGTTATTTTACTGAAGAAATGATTATTATGATGAACATCACATATAATTTGAAAACATAAAAACGTTGCTATGGTTCAATTATTTTCAGTGCTAACAATGGATTTCGTAGTTCATAACCGTCACCATCGTCGGATACCCACGACTAATTCATTCCGTTACTCTCCAGCATTAGCCGTGGGACAATATAAGCAATACACGCCGTTTTGACCTTAACTGTAACCTTTCAGTAGACCAACGAAATCGCAGTTTACAAAAAGAATTTCACTTTGGAGGTGTCAATGCTTCGCCTGGATAATTGCGATTTGAGACACCAAGCTTTTCCATCCACCTGTCCGAGTGCTTAAAAAGACATCGCGCCCATGTTAGAGACTAGAGATACTTTTACTCTGAAAGTCGTTTAAATTCTCAATTTTAAAGTATACGCATGCACGACAAAATTCCATTTCTACGGACGACGCAATTTTGACAACAAACCCGAAGTCTCTATAGTACGAGTTGTATCATTGGTAAAAAATATCCTCATGAAACCGTGAGGGATCCAATGAAATTGCTGGATTTGACACACCCTAAAACGGTGAAAAGAGCTCGTAATGTCCCACGGTCGATAAATGGAGAGTAACGGAATGGGTCAAACGTGGGTATCCGACGATGAACCGTCACCTGAAAAAATAACTTAATTTTATCATGTATATGCAATTGTGAAATAAATGAATGACATTCTACACTTACCTGGGTTTCTCGAGAATCTCGTGCTTTGTTTTACCCTTCACCAAAACTTCGTACAATTGACAAATGTATTTGTCAGTGTCATTTGGTTTCATATGTTTCTCCTCTCGGACGGCAGCCCAATGAAGTGTTTTCTTCCTCAGTTCTTTGTTCACGCTCTGACTGACTTCCTTTGGACATGCCCGTTGCTGGGTTTCAAACAGCAGCAGTTGCGTCTGCACGATGCTCTGTACCTTTTTGTGAAGCGCGTGTAAAACAAACAATCGATATGATTAAAAGAAGTGTATACAAATATCTTAACATTATTTTATTGTTGTAAAAAGAAGAATATTCTTTGTAACATTGGAATGTATGTCAAATACACGCACCTTGGTCCTGTAAATACAGTGTATCGTGTAAAAAAGCAGTAACACGTAAACTTACGTCATCCACAGACTTTTTTGATTGGTCAGGCAAAGCAATATTCGATCTCGCAGCTTTCGTCTTCTGCGTCCTTGCCTCGTATTCTTCCAGAATGGAAACGAAATTTCCGTATACACCGTACAACATCTGCTTGCTCGCTGAAAAGTGTAACGTAAAATAATAAAACATAAATTATTTATTCGAGATAAAAACATTTTACTCGGCGAAATACCTAAGATCACTTTTGCTACATTATTGCACAATTGTATAAAGTAAGGGTATGTAAACTGATATCAACGGTTAAATGTTCAGCAGTAACTGGCTCACACCGTTGGGGATTAAAATGTACATAATTATTTTGACAAGTTGTTACAATAAAGTAACGAATACATTTCGGACAAAACACGGGACACGAATATATAAATAACAAGATGTGTTTGTGAAACACTATGCCTACCATATATATTTGACATTTGACCGTGAAGGATGACCTTGACCTTTCACCACTCCAAATGTGCCATGAGATACACATGCATGCCAAATATGAAATTGCTATCTTCAATATTGCAAAAGCAATGGCAAATGTTAATGTTTGACGTAAACAAACAAACAAACCAACAAACAGACAGGGAAAAAACAAAATGTCCCCCAGTATAGACTGGCGGACATCACAATACTAAGCTCCAATTCATTGGGGCTCTGTCGATCTGAGCGTGCAAATGCAATTTAAGCTTGCGTCACGATTTCCGTTTGATATTGGTTAATGTATGGTTAAATTATATGTTAAAAATCAAAGTGCATGCTTACTTTTATTTGATTGGAAATTGAAAAATTTCTCAACGTTACCAATAGAATACACTATTTTAATTATTACTGATTCGTATAGTAAATTATTTAAAATAATAATACTTATTTCTGCCTGACATGGAATTAATTAGTTTATTTAGGCGAATAACACATATTTACGTTTCGTATGGAGACAAAAATTAGGAATCATAAGGTCTCTTATTTCCTGTACAGATAGTTATGTTTGAGATTATCTCAACTTTTATTAGGAGAAGAAACGTTTCCTTATGCTGTTCGATGAATCTAGTGGTCCAGATGGTTTTTTTTTTAACTGGCGATCTAACCATCATGGGCAAGAGAATCACGTTACTGATCATCTGAATGTCATGATTTTTTTTTTAGAGGAAACCTGAAATCTCATAATTGATTTCAACGCTGTTGGTCGCTTGAAAAGGAATTTTATTGTATGCTATTTTGTTATACCACAATTTATAAAATAAACGACCTTCAACTATTAATTACTATAGTTTACACTTTCATTTGCTGACAATATATGCAAGTATGTTTTCAAATACTTAAGACTTGTTGTTTTTTTAAATTAGAAAATTACATTCAAAGGAACGATTGCCATCGCGACTAATAATTTGTTTTTACTAAATCATTTCTTACGGATAAGTGATCAACAATAAACAATTCGCCTTAATAAGTTTTCCCAGAATCTATAACCTAAACAAACCTTCAGCTGCGCGCTGCATTTGCAGCATGGCCTGCTGTTGAATTCCGCCGCTTGCTTCCCGAGGTTGCGTCTCTTGGCTTGTACCATCGGACGTCTGCTGTTTGTGTTTACCATCACTGCGGCCATGCGAACCTCTGTCCTCAAGCTTTGGACGTTTCGATGAGTCATTGTCCGCCTTCTTCGTATCGGTGCAATTTTTTTCCGGCAATTGGTCCTCTTCTTCAGTTCCGCTTGAACTATCCGTTTCCATAGCCTCAGTTTTAATTGTGCCCGTGTGTTCCTGGCCAGCATTATCTTTTGTCTTTGTTTTATCTCCCTGTTTGTCGTCTTGAGTAGGCCCACGTGATGTGATGTTATGTTCGTTGCTTTTTTCATCTTTTGTTTCCCCTTTCTTACTATAATTTGTCTTTTTCGACACATGTACTTCTGGGTGTTTACTTACGCTTTCTGCCTTGCCTTTTGCATTCTTTGGCGGCATTGTTTTCGTGCTACAAATTAAAACGATGATCATGATAATGATGAAAGTGATGATGATAATGATAAAGATGATGACATCATCATCATCGTTGTCGTCGTCATGACAATCATCATCATCATTACCATCGTAACCGTCGTCACCATCGTCATCCTCCTCCTCCTCCTCCTTCTCCTCCTCCTCCTCCTCCTAATCATCATCATTATCATCATCATCATCATCATCATCATCATCATCATCATCATCATCATCATCATCATCATCATCATCA
>NC_068362.1:34485477-34506974 GCF_020536995.1 Dreissena polymorpha
AATCAATGAATAACAGCAATGTTTTAATAATTATGGTAGTCCCCAAAACTTCTGTGTACTCAACTTTAGTTGAACTGCATGGCGACATTACTTGAATATGGATGTTAAAGTTAAAGGTTTTCTACAAGCACATACGCGGAACTTCATCAATGTCAGTTGTAGCATATGAACCTATAGAACTTGTGTTGACTCATGACCGTACTACTACTGTATGATGGATTTCACTCAAACGTTTATAGCTTATAGAGAATCTTCCAGTGCAGGTGATCGAATAGGAATGAATTTCTACTGCGTCCAATTTTGGTAGAATTATGCCCTTTGGTTATTTTGTTCCTCTAAAGAGTAAACGTGAACAAAAATTATGAAGGCCCCTCTTTTACTGGTTGATAAACATCCCATAATTTGCACAGCATTTCGATTCGAATGTTCAAACAATCAAAAAAAGCAGAAATTTGTACCAGAATCATTAATGGCCTACTTGTCATTTAATATATGTATATATAGAGAAGCGAGTTTTTGTAACAGCCAGAAATTTGAAATAACTGGTGTATTTTTCTCGGAACATATTAGATAGAAGAATCAGTGTCTTTGACACGCCAGGTTTATACAGGTTTTCTGTCAAAAGATTCTGCGAATATTATTATGTCCATCCTGCCTGGTGATCTATGATACAGTAATTGCCCCATTTGCCTGTTTTGAAGCTTTAAATGAACACAGACATTGCCATAGGTTCAATGATATGTTTGATTTTGGCAAGACCAGGTTGCAGACTATTGAGCGAGCTAACACATTGTGTGAATGTGGGATAATGTTAAAACATATGTTAAATACAGTCTAGCATTTTGTACTAACGTACGTATACTCAAACGAATTGGTTAATGACTAATCGTTTTCTTTCTGCAATTAAGAATTTATCCAAATACGTCGATATGAGTAAACCTGGTGCAGAAAATATAACTGTGTAAATGATGTATGTTTTATGTAGTACACAGAGTTCAAATGTGAACCTATGATTTTCTCTTTGATTTCTTATAGAGAACCAAAGACTTGGAAATGTGCAAAGGATGGAAACTACATATACCTGAACGGACTGGGTAAAATGAAATGCTACACGAACGCACATAATGGTGAGCGGGCATTGATAAGACTGCTATTGATGTGGATGTTTTATATAACCGTCTTAAATTGAAAAAGCTAACATCTGATTCGAAATAATAACCATGCACATTTTATTGTATAAAATTGCATTGTATGTATTGTCATTATATCTCAAAATAAACACTTTTTCTCATTCATGTCTTTGTATGTACGACGTTAGCAATTATAGTTTTAAAGTTTTTGCAGACAAAACACTTAGATACAACTGTGTTGGCCTTACAACTTTCTAAGATTGCAGTTAAACCGTCTCATATAAGACCTTATGAGATCTATGAGACGATTGAATTACAATCTTACATAGATTTGGTAACGTTTGGCTTTCAGAATAGAAACAGGGGAACGATCATTTATTAGCATTCATGTCTTTTTTTCAAATTTTATTTACACTGAGATACATGTTTTATTGAAATATCTTATATGTGAAACTATAAGACATTGGTCAAGTCGATAACATTACTTAACAGTAAACTTTAACAACTTCTTTTATTGACCATATTGAACATTTTATTGAAAATTACTTAACAGTAAACATTAACAACTTCTTTTATGGACCATAGGCACTTTGGACGTATTATTTCGCTGTGGTATGGATTGCATCTTAGAGACGATCAATTTTATGTAAAGTGCTCACAATATAGTTTCAAAAACAATCTTTATAAACACAGAAAGAATGCTTGTGTGTTTGTTTTCAGGTGACATCATTACTTGGACATGGAACTGTGGTGATGACTTTCATAAAGGTCAGTATCTGGCTGCGGACATGGAGGGCTTCACATTCGCACTTTCACAGGCTGTACAACTCATGGGAAAAATGGGGAGCCTTTGGGTCGCCAACTTGATAACGGAATTGGGCAAGCAATATGGCAAGTAACAGGTACACGTCATTTTAATTCAATTGTTTGTTTCAAATATAATATTCTGTCCTTAATTCGGAATCTTGGCTTGCTTTAAATATGTGTAGAAACGACTCTAAATATTCTCGAGTATCCTTCATATACTATAGATTTAATATACTCTTTATTTAAGGTACACATTATCTACTGCATGCACTGTGGTCAATCGAACTTGTTACATAATGTTCTCATTTTTAATTGGACATTTAGAGTTTGATGCCTGAATTGCTGTAATATACTTTGTGTTGCATAATGTTTGTTAGTAAATCATTATTCTATTTGTGTTTGCGTCAAATGTACTTTATTCAGCAAATAAGTTTTTAATCGAAATTAAACTACATTTTGGATTTACATTCACATAAAAAATACTAGCTTATAATTAAGATTGCCTGCTATATCTTCAACATCATTTGAATTATCGGACCATAAGTGAATTCATATTATTTGATCGTTACGTCAAAGTCACACCAAAGTCAAGCTGAAAAGATAGGACTTGTACACTCTTGCTTTTATATGTATTGACATGTTTTTGCAATAACATGGCATACTTTTAAGCATACCGACTTTGAAATGAAATTGTAATAAACTACATTACCGATTATTAAAGCTTTACATGTGTGCCAAAGCATCGTATTGATACATCATTCACATTCAGTACCTCACTTAATGTGCTGAGTTTAAGGATTTTATTACTCGTTTGTCCTAGTCTGTATTATACCTGTCTGTTTTATGTTTGTTTTGTTTCTAATGTATAACAACATGTTTTTGTTATTGTATGTAATATTTGCTTGACCAATGTATGCCCGAGGATGATCTGTCTCATATCTAATTAAAGAAAAAAAATCTCGTCTCTCACATCGAACATACGATTATGTTGCTATTAATATGTACTATACTACTGAACATGTTGTTGATTTCACCAACAATATTTACCGCATACATTAATGTGTTTCTGTTTGTCGTTTGTTAACTTATATGTATGTTGGGTAATAATATAACTGATACCAATTTTATGTTATAATGTTATTCCAGTGAATATGTATTTTTCAAGATGGTATTGTTTTATACAGACGTTGTGTTTTGTATGTTCATGCTTATGCAAAATACACTTAGACGTGTTTGCTTCTGAATTGAGAAAACCCATGGTTAATATCGTCATGAGTTTTATTAACTGAAGACACGATTTTCAACAATTATCCGAACATTTTTGCAAACAAAAAAACCCGATTCATTGACAGTAAGCGAAACGTATTTGATATATGTCGTGGGAGTTCAGAGGCAATTATCATTTTTATCAATGCTGATGATACATTTTCATTACCGTATAACAAGTCGCAGTTTCGTGTGTTCGTCTGGTCACATTTATAACCCGCCAAAATGCCAGAGAGATTAAGGAAAAATCCATCGCCATACCGACGTGTCGTGGTTGCATAGTGCATTAAGTTTGCGGACCAATTCTGAAAAAGTGAATAGGGTTTAATAAAACAGTCGCTTTAAGATATGTATGGCATTGATATCAGACTATACATGGGCGATTACTGTTGCTTTTCTATGTTTCACTATTACCGAGCGCTACATAAGATATTGATTCACCATGAGCTGTTACTTTTATCTGTTGTGTTTGATTTAATTTGACTCATAAACAGGATGTCAAATAAATAATGTTGTAATTTGGCATAGAGTGCGTTTCTCAAGATTGAATATTAACTATCATCTTAAAGTTATGGAAAAGGTATTGAATCCAAATCGAAGCAAAGCGAAGTAAACTCGTGCATAAGGTAATTTTATTTTTTTGTATTTACTATCGTGTTTAAAATTTCGACTGGCTTGCCTCTTCTGAACTGATGAGCTTTTAAAAGCAGCTTTATTTTGTTTCATTTTTTTAACAAACAGAAGCAAACGGTTTTGCAGCCCCATAGTATACCACAAAATTGCAATAAAAATGTCCTTTTACAATTAATGTAATTATCTTGCACGTTGCTGTGTTCACATTGCAGCGACCCTTATCAGTATTGAAGTAACCCAATTATAAGTCAGCTAAGATAAAGATAAAATCGAAGATAAAATAGTCAATAATATATCACTTGTCTAAGTGTTATACCTATGATGGGACCAGTTATTTTATATCTTAAATCAGTGAATTACTATGTGATTCGTCCTGTTAACACAACCCGCTATGATTTGTCCACGATGTTCTAGTGATCAGATAATTCCCTGGTAACCTATTACCAAAACAAATAAAACATCAGTAGATATTTCACGGTATGGTCTAAGATGTATGTCTGTGTAATATTTTTAGTGGTTTTTATAAATACGTTCATTATAAGTCTTCATTTTAGAGTAATATGTTCAATATTTAAAAATTACAGCTGCTGCATATGTCGAACAAATCGTAAGTGATCAAGCTTTGTTTCCCCAACTGTACCAGACCATTTAAAGTATAATCATTTGATGTCTTTCCGACAAGCCCAATATTATTTGTGAATTGTTTCAAATATCTTGAACGGAAATCACATGCATTCCGGTAACAAATTAGCATTTTACAGTATTATCCGTTGACTACTTTATTATTGTATAACTTAACAAATGTTTTCATGTCAAAACCGACATTATGTTTTGCTTGTCAGGGTCGCCAAAAGCTGTGCAAATGTTTATTGCATGTGATAGTTATACGCATTATGAAATGTTACACGTTTTAATAATAGTTTTATGTGAATTCATTGTCTTCAACTTCAGTCATACTTGGTTCATTTTGAAGTAGGAAACATATCTCCATGGTATGCTCATTTATTCTTTTATTTCAAATTATTATAAATGTAAACATAAATGATCTTGACGAAATATCATAGTCACACTGATAAAACTATAAATTCAAATTGATATTGACTGTATCAACCGTCGTTAAAACATTTAGTTGTGGTAAACACTTAAACGTTTGCAGAAAACATTAAATTTATGTTTTGTTATGCATACATTAGTCCAGTTGCTAAAACGCATGCCATGAACATGCAGATTTTTCAAGTGTCATTTAAATAAATTTTTATAACAAACGACTTAAAAGTATAGATGTCAGTAAATAAAAAAAAAGATATTTGTTTGTTATTGATTATTACACTTTTGCAGTCTTGCAAGTAATAAAAGCAACGTATATTTGTTGGTTATCGTTATGTCTGTAAGTTGTATTATATGCATTATAAATCATTAAATGCAATTTAATTTCTTTCATTTTCAACTTTCTCCTTCCAGTTTGACGTTTGTCTGCTTATACGGGCAAAAGCCCGCGTGGCCAGCGTTGACCGTTCATACATATGGAAATGTAGACATAAAAATTGACATAGGGATGCATCTAAAAAAAAACATATATTTTCGCGATGCTATTTATGACCTTGAACAAATCAAAAACACTTCTCCGCTACATATAGACCGTTCAAGAATTAAGTCATTACTCAATTATCTCCCCTGAATACTCATCTCATTACAATAACGACACCCTACTTTTTACTTAACAGAATTCGTGACGCATTTTCCATTCGCTCTTAAAAAGCAGTTTTACGTGTGATCATGAGCAATATTCAGGTAAGTTGTGGTTGTTATCCATCAGAAAAACATTTATTCACAAAATTTAACGAAATTCCGATTTAACTTTTTAGTCTTTTAGCTTATTTTAAACGTATTTACACCTCGTCTGCTCGCAATTTGCCGATATCCCGAAAGGTTACATATCACTTTATAAAGTGAAGGCAAAAAACCACAAAATCGAATACCGTTATATTTTCGTACCAAAATCGTTCGTAACAAACCTTCCAGATTCGAAAAAAAAAACACAACAAAAACAGGACATTTATAAATTGTCTGCATCATTTATCAAATTTTAAGATATTTGTTGGTTTTCCGTTTTTAGAAGCTGTTTGCCAAGGCAAGAGCTGGGCATCACACAAGCCATTCTATCGAGCAAAACTGACAGTTTTGGTTTCCAGAAATCAACAAAGGAGGGATTCCTGAACTATCAAAGTTTCCAAGCTATATACACAGTTATTAGCTGTAGTGATCTTATTAATTGGTTCTGTTGGTTTACTTGGATGGAACATGTGTGAACATTTATACAACTTTGAAAAGTCTATATCTGTCTATCTATAAACACAAATCAGCTATGGTATTATAAGATCAGATGTGCTAACATTGTCAAAGGGTTGTTAAATTAACAGTTTGAAGTCAATTATGCTGAAGAAATATGAAGGTTCCCATGCAAATTTAGTCTGTATATCGACAAGTGTCTGCCAATAAATGTCAAACTAGTAATACAAAACTTACCACAAGTATATAAAAGCACTAAGTACCTGTTGTGATCATTTTTAGTAAGATAGTGTAATTCTAAACAGTTGCAAATAGCTTGTTTAGTAAATGCATAATGCCATTAATATGATTTCCTTTCTATAGTTTAATTAATAAATTGGTTGTTACTTGTTGTTCCATGATAAATGTTTTATGCGCTAGTACAAAACCAGCATTTTTAATTTTGTTAAAGGTAATGAAATGTTACTTCATTTATTCCACAGTTTTTCAGAAGATAACATCACTTTGTAATTTCATATACGTAAATATTCTTGTAAGTTGATGACAGTGTTTTAGTATTACTGATTGTGTAACTATTATTTTATGTGCAAATAAATGATGTGAAGTGTTTTGTATCTCCACACAATACCACATACCTTTTTATATATGTACTGAATATATATATACTAACATCATTGACATGCTTCTGCTAGCGGCTTAGCCAAGAAAAACAATGACTTACATTTACTCATAGTTATGATAGTTAAATTTATTATTTTCTATTCTCAAAATACTATTAACTACTCATCATCATTATCAACCATAATTATCATCATCATCGTTTCAACACCATTATCATTATCATACAAATAATTACCAAAGACAAATAGGAGTGAGTGCTTGTATTTGATAGGGCAGTCGGAAGTGAGTGCTTGTATTTGACAGGACTTTCGATAAATGCACAAACAACTATTCTTCTGACGCCCGTATGTGTTCTATGTGCAACGGAAATCGACCTCAATGGCACCGCTCAGTTGATGAGTCTCGAGAGGACTGTAAACGGTTTAACATCCTTGTAAAGAACTGAAACGATTCTATTTAAATGATGTAGGGCATGTCATTATGAAAACTTAACATGCACATGTGTGGCATGTGAAAAGTGCAAATTTATTCATAACAATTCGACGGCAAGTATATACCTAAAATCAAGAGTTACGGTTTGAATAAACTGATCCCCGCCGATGCCCAAAGAGCACACATGACGCCGTCAACGCCCATCAATCACGTTAAGTTGCTTAAATATTATAAATTTACAAATGTGAAACATTAATTTGTTCAAAGAAGCTGCTATCATCTGCAAGATTCATCCACCACCACCAATAAAGAGAAGTGTACATGACTTCACGTACACCCCATACAATAATCGGTATTATTAACGATTCAGGTAAAACCGGGAGCGGGATACGCAACCCTACTGCTCATTTTTCTTTTTTTTTCTTTTAATGGCAGGGGGGCGTACGAGGACCCATGGCTCAAGGCCGGTGTCTAGGTGCCTTCATCTATTATTTAGCAAAACATGTGAATAAACAAATTATCAATCTCCTGGCGCAAATTAACATAACAAACAAATATCAAAAGCATCCCGTACACACCCCGGACATCAACAAGAAACAAACAAATCACTAAAACCATAAAATCCATAAAATAATAATTGAAAAGAATGTAGATAAATCATAAGTATTCCGAGTAATATATATATGCATATGACGAAAATTTTCAACAGCTGTACTAAACCGACGTCATTATCTAACCAGTCACACCAAAACGAAAACAATAAGTAATCGTAAAGATAAGAATACATTTTAAAATTAAACGTTCATCACGTTAGAAAACAAAAAATGATAACACTGACATTTAAACATACCAAGATTTCAATACATATGCTGGAAGTACTATATCCAGGAAGTGAGAGTCTCAAATATGAAACACATAACTTGAAAATTCACATTAAAAACACAATATGAAGTAAAAAATGAAACAAAATAATCAATAAAACTTAGCTGCTTCAGATTAAAATGTAAATACACCCATCGACTTTCTCGGTAAAGGAATCGGTTCGTGTTTAGATCCCATCTCACACGGACAAAAAAACTGAACTGAAAATAAACTTAACATAGACTTTATTATTGCAAAAGTATAAACGTAAAAAAAATGTGACCACTTATTTAGACAAACATATGTCCATTAAGGGCGGGGTTATGACCCCATCATTTTCCTTTTCCATAACGTTTGCCTGTCAAATACACCCTCGAATGGCGACTCAATAGATTTGCAAATCGTATATACCCCAAAACGAAAAACTCGTGCGCTTTCGCGCTAAATCTTAAACACAAAACCCGTGCAATTTTCGCGCTAAACCATTACCATAATCTTTCTTCTAAATAACATGTTTACAACCATACTAAACCTTATCTATCAAACCGAGAATAATTTCATATAAATAAGCTCATATGATTAATGATAATCTATGTTTTATTGTATGTGTTATTTGAATGTTTAAATAAAAAAATAGGGATGATATAACATTATGTTTATTTGCATTCAAATTGTAACCATACAGCTACAAACTAAGTGTATGCAGTTTAGACTGTGATTTATGAATTGCTACACAAAAGTTGCGACAAAATTTAAAAAACTATTCGACAATAGTTTGCGAAAGAAAATTAGAACCCGGCAAGATACCTGTATTTATGAAATATTTTAATTGCAAAACAAGTATGCTGTCATTCCATTCCACATAATTATACAAAAAAATCCTGTCAATCAAAATTGATATGACACATCACATTATTTTGATTATGTTAAATCAGTGTATGCTAAAATCAACTGCTTTAGCAATCTTAAGTTGACTTTAGACATTTAATGAAACAAACTGTTTCCTGGGTAAGACCAGTACTAAGTGTGTTTAGGGTGATCTTAAGAACGCTCGCACTTAAGGGATCAATACAGAGAACTCCCAGTGACTAAGCAGACACCCTATCCACTATACCACAGCCACCAAACCAGCTTTAAATTCCTGAGGCTAGAAACACACACATTTATAAGATGCTAGATCTTAAAGCTAGGAACATGTTACTCGTTTGAAGATTGAATTATTTTGATGCATTACTTTATTATTGAAACAATAATAATATTTTGAACACAATAATGTCCATATATTTATTTAAAATACATGGTTATCAAAAAAGTTTTTGCCCGTAAATTAGGTAGCACCTATAATCATATTAACTATGTCATTCTATTTTCAACGTATTAAGTTGAAAGTGTTTTCACGCCTGCTAGAATGAACCAGGATGGTTATTTGTCATGCGGTCTTTTCCAAAAAATCTGCGGGTATTTCCAATGGTTTCTTACTTATTTTAGATTTACCTTCCTTAAACGTCATTTTCGAAAAATCTTGAAAAGCTTCCTGTACTGTGTAAGATTTATCGCCGAATACCCGTGATTGAATTGCACTCACATTTTTAAACAATGGGTTTATTATCTTAGGCTTAATATAATGTATTCATTGGAAACTACGTGATCACGCTTGATGTATTCTTTTATATATTTAAGCCGCCGGAATGTCACTGTATTTAAAACGAAACTATGAGCACAATGAAAACGCAGCCGGGTCCGTAAAACAGTTTTAATCACGACAACTGCCGTATTATAAGCCGATAGTAAGGCTTGCATCGATTTATTTCTAGACTTTGTAGAAGTTCATCGTTTTTCACGGTCGTGACGAAACGCTTTGATTGCAACGTAATTAATCAAGCCACAGTTATTTGGCTTATGTTGTTTTGTATTGTGCTGTTTTGTACTGTTTTGGCAATTGGTCACTTGCCTTAAAAAAGGACTAACTAATTGTATATAATGAGAATGCAATACTGCTCCAGCAGCTGGAGCTTCACTTCTTAATATTAAGCAACGTCAATGCCGAGATTTGAAATACAATGATCTAATTTGTTTCTTTGCAGTCAACTTAGCATTAACAATAGGTAGTCTGAAATATAAATACTTCATGGGTGATTTGTGCGAAACAGACAAGTGAAACTTAGGCAGAATAAACTTTGAAATTCGTTTAAATTTCTCTTACAATTGCATTCCGCCAATTCGATTTTATCTTGATAAATGAAAGTTTGAACTATTTGTGTCATAAAAAGTGTATCCCCGTTTTTTCTTTTTCTTGCCGACAATCGTTTTACACTATTTGTGTTTTGATCTGACATAAGTTGGCAGCAGTATTTTCACAAATTATCGCATAATTATTTTACTCATGATGTTTTCTCTGATTTGATATACAAGCTCCATTAGACGTGCTTTTTTTTACAGCGTTGGTAGGGCGCACGTTTGTACAATAATCCATTATAATGCGTAAATATTTATTTTTAATGACCTGTATTATAATTGGTAATAAAGAAAACGTTAGATTATTCTTTTAATGATTCTTGACCCCGAGCAATCTCTTAAATACTGTCCATGAACATAATGTTTATCTTGTTTTTCGTTGATAATGCATATGCTGCACCATCAATAGGTTATATGTAGTTAAGTGTTATGTGTTATTTGAAGTAATGTTGACTTTTTTTATGCAAATACACATCTCCATAACTGTGTAATTCTTCAATTTCAATGTGGTACATGATTATAATTTGCTATTAAATACTGACACAATTTCAAGCTGTTTCTGTCAGATTTGTTGCATCATTAGTGTTGTTATATAATTAATATATGTGTGTGCGCGTCAAATTTACTTGCTCAGGAAATAAGTTAATTATAAATAATAAACTATATCGAGGAATTACGTATACACGTACAAATAAGTTCATACGATTAGGCAAGATTTGCTAAATATTCAGCATCAATTCCATTGATAGATCATTATCTTATTCATAAAAGGCGGCGTGTCGCGCGGAAATTATAAATATGCGCCAAAGCGGTGTTTGCATATATTATTCACAATTGTTTTTTTCCTTTTACGTTTTGTAAAAAATAGTGTCCGTTTTTTTTGTTTTGTTTCTAATGCATGACCTTTAGTTTTTTATTATATATCACATTTGCTCGATACATGTATGTCCAACTATTAACTGTCTTAAATCTAATTCAATAAAGAAATTCCCGTCGTTTAAATAAAACATTGTTCGATTTCGTTTTTTTTTCAATTTGTTTTATACTAAGGAATACATTTTTAATTTGCAAAACAATATGTACCGTTTGCTGGATATGTTTCTGTTTTATGCTTTTACAGTTTATTTTTCCTAGCAATATGATCGGCAATTTTATCGCTGATAACTATGCTATTTTACAATTTTATTCATGTGTGCATGTATTGTTTGGCATTGTTTTATACTGGCGTTGTATTCTACATGTATATTAATTAATCATGAAAAATACCTTGTGGCGTGTTTCTTTCTGAATTATGCAAAACTATTTTTAACTCGCTATAAATGTATTGCATTACATATTCAATTGGCAATAGTGATTAGTAATTTATTGCAAATTATTGTCTAACCTTTTAACAGTTCAGTTAACTTAAGCGCAACTTATGGTATATATGCTAAGAGTTACCGACGCAATTATGTATAAAATGTTAGTTATAAATGTGCATCATGTGTTGTTTCCTTTATAAGAGGCAAACGATTTTGCACAAATGAGCCACCTTACCGATGTGTCGTGGTTGCAAAATGCATATTGTTATCGAACGAACATTTTCACAAAAAATGTGCAAGGTGAAATAGAAAAGTCAACCAAGAGATTTACATAAAATACTGTGCTTTAGTTTGTGGAATGGCATGCCCATCCATGGAGTATTGATCCACAATAAAATATGTTTATTGTATATGTTATGTTTGCTCCAAGTAGACTTATCAATAGCTTGGTTCCTTGTTTCCTCTGTATCTGAGTATCGATCACTACTGATAAGGGTTGCTGAGCTTTGACCACATCCGTATGGTAATACACATTTATATAATACACGAAATGTAAGGCATGGTTGGCGATGTCAAATAAAGAAGATGTAATTTGGGTTTGAATAACTTGTGAAAAAACCTCATGAAGGGACCAGAAATGTCGTTTAATTAGGCCTCTAAATCGCCCTTCACAACCACTACAACCGTCACAGTTTTGTAACTAGTCTTATCGCTGTGTCATTCGTCTCGTCCACACATCCCGCTATGGTTTGTCCGTGATGTAAAAGTGATCTGATTTCCAGGTGAACATTTACCAAAACAAAGAATAAATCAGAAAATATTTCACGTCATGGTCTGACATCTATGTCTGATTTGTTAAGCGGATTCTAAAAACCGTTCGATGAAAGTCTTCCTTTTTGAAGAATACGGTCAATATTTAATAATTGCGGCTATCGCTTATGACGAAAAAGTCGTAAGTTTTCCAAGTGATGAATGAACTTATATGGTTAAAAGTATAATCAGTAGATGTATTTCCGACCATCCCATAAGTATTTATGAAATGATTCCAAAATATTGAACACAACATACACAGTCCTGTCGACAATCAGCATTTCACAGCATTACATGTTGATACATGTACCTCAAGTATAATGTGTAATTTAACATGTAAAAACTGCCATTTTGCTTTACATGTATGTTTTGCCGAGACCCGTGCAATTGTTTATTACATGTGATATTTACAAGCATTATACAACGTTAGACTTTCCAATAACAGTTGTAAGTGAATTAATTGTCTTCAAATCCACTTATGCAACTTTAAATGTACGGTATGGACATACAACTTTTTTTCTCTGAAATGAACGATCGCGGCCATATCTCATAGCCACACTGATTAACTTGTCGGTGTTATTTTGTATTGCAATTGATAGGAATTAAATCATTTGATTGTGGTTAACATTTTTACTTATATACACAACATTTGAATTTATATAATATATTGGATACATTACAGCCAAGCGTCTAAAACTCGTGCTATAAATATACAGAAATTGCATATTAGTAAATGGGTTTTTAGATAAATATTTAATACAATCGAATGCCAAATATTAACTTTTCTCCATTATATAAATGATTGATACATATGTATGCTTTTTATTGATAATTAAATGTTGCAGTTTTGCATATCATAATAATAATGCCATAAATGTATAGCCTATTGTTATGTTTGTAAGTTTCTAGATATATACATATGTCACCAATCATTAATTGCATTGTTATTCACGCATTATTGTCTTCTCCCCAATGCTGTGCATATTTCTTACAATTACTACGTCGATCTATTTTTGGCATGTCTGCTTGAATAAACCAGTATTGTAATATGTCATGAGCTGTCTTTCAACAAATTAGTGGGCATTTCCAATGTTTTTCTAACTTAGTTTCGATTTACCTTTCGTAAACGCATTTTTGGAAAGTCCGAAAAAAATCTTCCTTGTTCGTTTTTTTTTGTACAATGTATTGCTGAATATACGGGATTGCATTGCATGCACTTTTTCAAAACCATGCGCTTAATAAGATCGTTTGTCTTGAGAGAAAGATGTCTTCTCTTGAGAAAGGACGTGATCATTCTTGATATTTTCTCTTTTTTTCAGCTGTATTGTCGATGAATTTAAAAGAAAAATATAAACAATGGCACTGCAGTTGGGTCCGTATATCAGTTTTCATCACGATAAAAACTCTATATTACGATGATTTCAAGGCATTTATAGACTCCTTTTAAGAATTTGTAGAAGTTCATAGTGTGTTCATATTGGTCTTTTGAGTTCTGTCCAACAAACCGCATCATATTTGTAATACATTCAAAAACGTTATTTTCTGTACTTCCGTAACAGAATCGTCAAAACTAGCTTCGTGTTCTAGTTTTTGCACTTCGTTCAATATATATTCTTTATATATATTGTCATATTTTTTTAAAGAGTATATTCCCGAAAATTGAATAGCATTTTCTTGTTTTCATAAAGTTCGAAGATATTCGTACAATCGGCCCATGGTGAAATTGTGAACACAGCGCTCGGTTGTATAATATTGTGTAGCTATCCAAGAATGAGACGGAATGGAAATATTGTACTTAGAATATTACAATAGTTTCTACTTAATCTGAACAATATTCTGATCCAGTTACTTGCTAACAGAGGTTATCTTTGTGGAAATTTACTATACCAAAATCTAGGCTAAAATTAACTGTAAGATATATATTCATATTTAAAATTAAAAAAGCAACATAAATTGACGGCCTTACTTGAAAACAGTTTGATAACGGTGTACTCAACTGGCTATAGGCAAATACAGTCTCTGACTCGACTTCCCTATGTAAGTTTATATCTCGTCCGATAACAATCTGGTTTCATAATAAAAATAAACCACTACTTCTCATTTTTCTGTACATACAGTGTAAAAACATGTGATATACATTAAACCTTAGAACTTTGGTTGTGTGTCAATTGGTATGCAGAAAATTTGGTATGCTTTATATTGCAAACGCATGTCATAATGTATAACGTGAAATGTAAACCCTCGATTGGTAACGACAGTCTAGGAAACACAAGCTTCTGGTAATGTGCGGGAAAAATTAAGCTCAAACAAAAATGTACACAATTAAAAAAATTATAAATCTATTTTAATATACAAAGCGTTACTGTGTCACATCTTAATATATTAATCGTTAATCAAATGGTGTTTGACCATCATGCCAGTAGAATGATATAGATCCGACTGTAAACATATTTGAACTTCTTTATAAAACCCATATCAAGTGACAATTAATGACATTGTCCTATATCATATGATCATGTCATCGTCTAAGAAAAGACGGAAATCCCACACCTAAACAAAAACTGTAGGAGTTAAATGTTAAAAGATAAATATTATCTAGGATCAAATCTCAACCTCTCCCGGTTCTATACTGGATACACTGTTTTAACCATATATTCTCTATGTTTTAAAGTAGTTTGTTTACTCTGCAATTAAACATACATTCTTAGTGTGTTATATAGTTTGACACATACGCGATTCTTTGTTATTTTATGGCGTGCCGAGAAAAATGTCAATAAATGTCATTTGTGGCAATATTTAGATTGTATTCAAAGGCAATTTACAAAATACTATTCAAAAGTGTACATAGGTTAAACTATCCAATACAGTGTCGATGATTATATACTTAGAGAATTTTTTTAAAATAAAATTGATGGAGCAAATGACAACAATCAAGTATTGGAAAATAGTATTCACAAATAAAGATAACAACACGAACAATAAGCATTGTTCATTATATTTGTTCACATTTTCAGCAACATACTCAATAGTATTTATCATGCAGTGAACGTTATGATTAAAACAATATTTTGTAAAACATTATTACATAGTTTATAATAATAATTTATCCGGAAAAAATAGTCAATTTAAATACAAACTGGATACATATTTATATACAAAGTGGATACATTTTCTTTTTCTTTCTCAGAATGTTGTGTCATATGTGTCTATGCAGGTTATATATAAATTTATTTTGTGTTGAAAAGAAGAACAACACATAACATTATATGCATGTATTAGATTATTAAGTGTATCGGAAATTCACCAATACTCGAAATGCTATTGCTATTTTAAAATGTATAAATTATGCCTTTTACGTCTTAATGAATTCATTTCCTTAAGAAATGGAACAAATAGAATGTAAATCTTGAAGACTATCTTAGTTCGCTGGTTGTCTCTGGCCCATCGGCTCCGAATTCCTTCAGATCTTCGTCAAGAACCTCTACCAGCTCAGGCATGGTTTGCGACATTCGAGTTGCACCTGTAGCCATTCATAAATATTTATACAAATGTAGTTGTATACAAATTGGCGTTTCTCATTGACTTATATATTTTATTTGTGGAGAAAATGTGTTTAAACTCTGTAATGTGTAAGCTCTGCTGTAAAAGCAAAGATTATTATGTACCGTGTTTATATCTTTGGTAAAACTTTTGTATTTTAAGAATATTCACAATTTTCTCCATTATATTGAATACAAAGCACAAGTTAAAGAACAAGTACAACACCAAAGTAATAAAATATATTGGTCACCGCCTGAATTAAACAAACATAGCAAATTGTTACCCAATTGAAGGGTAACAAAAGCCTGCTCAGAACGGCGCGTTTGTGGGCTAACCGCCTTCTTCGTGTCATCTTTTTTGAATTGCTTGTCAATCTCCGATGCATCGTGTTTCCCCTTGAGGATATGCTGTAAATTGTCCCTGATGGTCTCGGGAGAGACGGGATCCCTGTCATAAAACAACGATGGTGTCATAAGTGCTTAAAAGGACAAATCATAATATTTGTTCATGTGTTATACATTTCAGTCAATGTTATTGTTACTACACAACTGTGACGTAAAATTAAAAAATCAACAATTTCTTAACTTTGATTGTTGCAAAAAAAAAAAAAAAAAAAAAAAATGAATATTTTGAAAGGCTATATATATATATTCATCATACTTCTTTTTATCCGAAACACACATATCAGATTTTTTTTCAAAGTCCAGTGCTGCTTTACATTCCTTAGTTATTCACTGTGCATCATACCTGGGTTTATCAAGAATTTCATGTTTTGTCTTCCCCTTGACCAGAACCTCGTAAAGTTGACAGATGTATTTGTCAGTGTCGCTGACTTCCATCTTATGTTCTTCTCGCACAGCCGCCCAATGAATAGTCTTCTTTCTCAGTTCCTTGTTGACACTCGCGCTTACATCCTTTGGACATGCCCTTTGCTGGGTTTCAAACAACAACAGCTGCGTCTGAACAATGCTTTGTACCTATTAATGAAGAAGAAACATGTGGTACTACGCAATTTTATGGATGACAAAATTATTCAAATATTCGAATATTCGATTAACTGAGCTTTAAACCTTTAATTTGTTTACTAATAACGAAAACATTCAAAATTGATTACTTAATTAAAATAAATAAGTTTATTGTTAGGCAAAACGTTTAAAAAAGCGAATATTCGAATACATATTTTGGTATTCGACGCCATTCCTAGTAGTTTAACATCGAAGTTTCTCTCAAAATTAAGATTATCGAATGTGCAAAGAAAATTAGAGTTTCCTCAAAGAATACAAACATGCGATCCTTGATTCGGAATTGTGCGTTATTATTAATTAAAGTACAAACACTTACATCTTCGACTGTTTTTCGGGACTGGTCAGGTAGTTCTATTTTCGATCTTTCTGCCTTCATCTTTTGCGTCCTTGCCTCGTACTCTTCCAGTATGGATACGACGTTTCCGTACACACCATATAACATCTGCTTGCTCGCTGTAACATGTTTGCATAAGATGTTAATAACTTTGTCTCTTGTATATGAATAGACGTTCAAAACAGCACTATAAAATATGAAAAGTAGCAATAATTAATAAATACTAAAATTCACGACTTTTCATAACGGTTGTATTAAAATTAGCTCTGATGTTTTGGATATGCGATGAAGATGAGACGTATGCTGATCAAAATGATAATGGCCATAATATTGACAATGACGATCGTGATGATGATGGCGATAATGCTGATACTGTAGATTGAAATGGTCATGGTAGTGCGAAGTTGATATTTATTATTGGTGATACTATTACTATACTTTGCTATTATTTGTTAAGTAAAACATGCAAAAATACAAACCTTCTGCGGCACGCTGCATCTGTTTCATCGCCATGCTCTGTTGTCCTTGGTTGCCAAACTGGCCATGAGGGTCATTGTTGCCAGGGTGGCCATGCTGTACATGTTGGTTATGGTTACCATGGTGACCATGGTGGTCATGGTCACGATAGTCTGGTTGAACAGGATCAAATTCGTTTAAAATTGTGCGGTCAATATAACTTTTTTGTTCTGTACTGGTAGACTTTCCAGCATTTTGCGGATTAGAATTGCTTACAACCTTCTTATCATTTTGTTGAGCAATGTGTCTTTTATTTGACACATTATGGCATTCTTGACCGACATTATCTGTTTCCATAGGTCTTTCGCCTTCCTCTTCTTGTCCGTGTTGGAAAATACTATCCCCATTGATCCTTGTTCGACCATTACCAGGTGTCAGTTTTGAAGAGTTTGCTTCTCTAAATTATATTTGTAAATTAGATCTTTTCATTTCATGGGCAAACAATAATTTTCACAGTTTAAACTATCACATTCAAATATAATTTAATTGATAACAAAAACTATATCAGCAATGCAGCGCATAGAATGTTACTTACACATGTTATTCAATTTAATAAGATGTTTTACATGAATTTTACATATCCTTATACTAATAATGATTATAATAATAATAATAATAATAATATAATAATAATAATAATAATAATAATAATAATAATAATAATAATACCTGTTCATGATGCTGGCGTGTTAGTTTCACAAACAATACTAAGCTGGTTCGAGCAGACAGAGGCTATACTTTCGTTTATAAATGACGTTCCGGTTCTTAAAATGATATCTTAGCGAGAATAATTACTATCGCAATCCCCATATACTTCTTCCTGTTCCAATGAAACAAAACTAATAAGATGTAAGCCTATTTCCAATGTGACAACATGACGTGTTCTTTATATTACTTCCTCTTCTACATACTAACACGTCAATCCAATTTTTGTCCGCAGGGAAGTAAATTGGAAATAAAACGAAACAGCAAGTACAAACGTATCATTCACATTTACTTCATTTGTTTGTCATAGTCAAATACGTAACAAAAGCAGCACGTGCAGCAATATTACCAAATTAATCAGCAGCAAATGCATAATCTTAAATAATACGGTGATATATTTTAAAATATGATCACATGTCCCATTATATATATATATATATATATATATATATAATATTATATATATATATATATATATATATATATATATATATATATATATATATATATATATTATATATATGTAATGTGTTATTATTAATTTGAATAGACATACATAACACGTGTTGTCTATTTATTATCGATCGATGTGGCACAATGTGAAAACTATACCGAAAAATTAAATTTCTAATAAATTAAGAAGATGGCGTGATTTGAATATACGCGTTTGCATTTAGATTAAGTAAGAAGATAACATGTAAGCAGTTTTGTCTTTGGCGATTTGTTGGTGTCATACTGTGATTTTATGTATGACCTACGCCACATCGAAGACGTGGGTATATATTGCTTAGCACATGTCGGTCGGTCGGTAGGGATTGTCCTGTCGGTTGGTCAGCCAGTGCTCGTTTCTTTTGCGCACTGTATTTTAAACAACGTTGGTTGATATTTTGGTTAAAGATTTTGCAAATTGGTATGATACATTTGGTGGAAAGGTAAACGCATATAGATGTTTGGGTCAACATGTCAAATTTCAAGGTCAAACGTGCTTGTTACATTAAATTCGATTCTGGAAGATATCTCGAGAACAAAATGGCCTATGATCGTGCACATATGTATGATTACTTGTTCGGCAATGGGTACGTTTCATGTTCAACAGGTGAAAGATAAACGTCACACGAATTTTGTTACATACAAACATTTGTTTCCTTCACGCTCTCTTATGGGATGGGTTGTATCCTCTAATTATCAAACGTTATAAGCCGGGTGTTTTAAAAAAAGCAACGCCTATTGATTTTAAGGCGTCAGTTCTAAGTTTAGGTCCAAAGGGTCTTGTATTATAAAATTGGTTTCCACGTGACATCTAAGAAAACGCTTTGTTGAAAAATCATCAAACTCGTTTCGCTTTCTTTCGAGGGAAATAATGATGCTTAGTGATTGTGAGATTAAATACGTCATAAATACTGTTTTTCCTAATATGGTTTCATCACTTGAATATGCACGTATTGCTGAGTTAATAACTATTCACACTTTAGTCGTTATGTATATTTTAAACGCCGTAACCATCAGACAATACTGTTGTTGCATACTGTTGTTGCTATGTATATAGTAATCAATTTAAGTTATGCAGAGTATAGATGTCATTGATTGTAATACTGGTGTTTCATTTTTAAGTGTAATGGAAATAATCGCCACAAATAATAAACCCTTTTTATAAACAATTTATTTGAATACAAACCATGAAGAGGTTTTATAACATTACTTACATTTGCTGTTCACAGACAGAGACAATAATAGATTAAATGAAAACACAAACCACTACAACCAGGAAAATAGTAGTTAAATATTTTATAAAATACGAATGACAGTTCGGCTTTTTAACGAAGAGTTATGCAAAACACACATAAAATTCTTCGCGCACGTCTTTATCACAGATGTTTGGCCATAATTTAACGATTACTTGGTTGATTCCTATATCCCCGAAGTGAATTTTTCAGGTCCGGATTTATCTCTCCAAGCCGTTCGCTACCTGGAATTAAGCGACATTTGTTTGCATAACGATTTTCATGTAATGCAAGGACAATCATTAAATAAAGAAATTAAGCGTGGTTTAATATCGGATTTAAATTAACAGATACGATACTATTGTTTATTATTACTGTTATTCGATTCAAAAATGGAAATTTTAGTACTATAACTGCACAATAACATTGAGTTTAAAATTATAAATTGTATTTGTAATGGAAGTTTAAATCTGAACATGCGCCTCAATTACAGGTGTGCTGTGAATTTAAAAGAGGATGTCCTTGGCAATATAAATCTAGCAATGCATCTCAAGGACATGTGTTCTTTACCTATTTGGAGGCTGTCCACCGGACCCGCCCTGACATTGGGGGCGACAGCCTTGCGGTTTCCGTCATCCCGAAAACTGTGGTCAAGGGTGGCCTGATCGTGTTTACCACGCATCAGGTAGGGAATGTTTCTCACGCATTACCTCAGGGGTAATGTCCGGCCTAATAATTAAAAACACGCAACACATTTACTTACAGCACATGACGTCATTTATACTAGATTGTAGTCATACGGACGAACAAAAAAGTTAATAATACCAAGGATACATTATGTTCAAAGTTGTAACTGCTATACGCACTATATAATTTTTTTGATCGGGTAATAAGACATGAAAATTTCCGATTAAGAATGGTATGTATTTCTTCTATGGCATATAAGCATTGCTTTGGCATTCTATAGTTAATGTGCGCATGCAATTGTTCTTTGTATCGACCAGGTTAAGTTTAGTTATTCACATTTAACGTCCCGTGGCGTAATACAAAGGTATAAATAAGTACGCTACACGCGTAATGTATTTTCCATTCTAAATCATCGAACATAACTGGATCAAACACGTATGCTGCCGATTGCTATATCTATATTTATCTAACCTTGGCCTAGAGTGGAAGGCATGATCTGTCCGCCCTTTTGCAAGGATCTCGTACAGTTGGGCGTGAACTTGTCAGTCTTGCTTTGCGTCTGTCCGTGGCGCACGCGACCCATT
>NC_068362.1:34507074-34517074 GCF_020536995.1 Dreissena polymorpha
ATTTTATATGTTTGATTCTTAAATATTCAATTACGAAAGCTGGTGGTTTCATTTGTAAATCGATTTTTCAGTACTGCCCTTTTTTTATTTTACAGGACTGCCCCTTTAATTATATTGGAATTTTTTACGTCATCGTGCCATCGCTTGTAAATTGCGTCATCCGACACACTTTCACTGTTTGGGCCTCACGCAGGGTCATCGTGTTTATAGCTTTAACCTTTATTAATAGTTTCTCTCTGACGGGCGTTTCTTGTTTGATTCATTTTTTAGCAGTCACATAAACAACTAAGCTATGTAATATGGATCTTTTGCACCCATTGTTGCTGCATCTTCCTGTATTTGCGCGATGATGATCTGAAATATTAACTTTATGATGCTTTATTCTTAAATCTTGTTCTAAAAAGAAGGGATGTAGCTGACACTTGTTCGTAATTTCATTTCATCGTTCCTTAAAAAGTTGTAACTCTGTAGCTCTGGTGTCTTTCTTACCATGGGTAATTAAATGGTCATTAAATTGAATGCGTTTTATTTCCGTTTTATTATTGTTTAATTCGAGTTGCAATGCTATGAGGTTAAATTGTATTGGCAGTTATATGTATCATGAATATTGCTGGACCAAAGTGTGAGGTTGAGCGCTCTAAAACTGGTTTAAACACCCAATGCTTTGCATTAACCGTTCCAAGGTGGTAACCCCAGCTTTATTCTTATATGTGTGCATGTTGTTTTGTATTGTATTGTTTGAAACTGTTTGAGGAATTGGTCACTTGCTTGAAATAAAAGACCAACTTATTGTATATAATGAGAATGCAATACTGCTCCAGCAGCTTGAGTTTCACTTCTTTATATTGCAAATTGCGTTGTACAAACAACAAGTTTGAATTTGTATGAAAACGTAACAAAAAATGATCATTATGTTACTACATTGGCCGAAATGACGTCATCAGACAAATTAAGGACCTATGAATATGCCATGCACGGAGGGGTGTGGTCCACACAGTGTTAATGAACGAGAGAGTGTGAGGATTGTACAACCTTTTAAATCGGTTGAAACTCCGTATTTTTATTAGTCATGAAATATAGGTTTTAACTTTTCATTATGCGACAAACTCATCATATCAGGATACAACTGCTCACGATAGGAGAGTATATTTTATAAGAACAAGTCTGTTTTTTAATAATATTTGTTCAAATGGTTAAACAATTATTCAATGATAATATGTAATATGTTGCATGAAGCCCATTTTGACACTTTTTCTTCTGTATAAAGCCCCAATGTCATGACGTCTTACACGATTGGTGATTTATAATTTGGTTTACCGGGCGTTTATAAGACGCCGTGATCATTAACAATTAAACAGTTATAATATAGGTGTAAATTCCGAATGTTAACTTTGGAAACAATAAAGTATGAATGCATGAATACAAATTTCTTGTAATTTCGTGTACTTGATATTAACACACATTTCAGTATCGTCCTTGCACAATATATTTTTAATTTTACAGTAAATACAAATGATGCATTAATCACACCGAGAAGCGCTGATTCAGAAATGATATTGTTTTCTTGGTAAATAGTATGTATAGTTAAACGGCATGAACGACGAAATAAAGTTCTTAATTATAAAACCAAATTCGGATTTGCAGAACATCCATATCCGGATTATAAGCACCACTTTAAATTAGGCTACTATAATCAACGAAAGTAGGCCCTCCTGAGTTTCGACACTTAAATCAACATACGATATATATACGCATATCACTCGAATATATGTGTAACTAGATAAGGAACGTTTAGCTAAATCGTTTAGCTTAAGCGAGGAATGATGTAAGACATACTCTTATTGACAAATTGTTCGTCAATTGGAAAATTTAAATGACGATAAATCACACATTGAATATTTTTGTAGAAACCTTGGACATTGGTATATACTTTCATAATCTTATTATGACATGTAAGATTTCAAATTTCACTGATGCGTGTTCATGTTTAATGAGTTCAGATGTATCAATTAAAAACTCTAGTGTACAGTGTATTAACAGTTATTGATATTACGTAAAGTTGCTAATTATTCTATAATTTTATACTACCTCTTCGATCAAGATATATATTTGGCACAATACTGATATTAATAATAATATGCACTTAAGCGTACTGCAAACTTGTCTTGATTTCCTTCCAACCGTGTTTTATCCTGACATGTTTGCGAGGCGCAAATTTGAAGCGCCGCATTGCCTTGCCCACAAAAGAAAGCCGAAATCGGGATTGATTTCAAATGCATACAAGATAAGTATTGATGCAAAGCATCAAAGGGCGTCGGGAATTTCAGTGTAAAAGGCACTCATGGAACGATTTTTTTTCTACTGTAAATATCAATATATTTGCCGATTATTTTAAATAACATAGAAAAAGATACTGGTATAACCGTTATCAATGATTTGTGTTATATTCCCGAAATAACCATTATCTATGATGTTGTGTTATAACCCCCAAATAACCATTATCTATGATTTTGTGTTGTAACCCCCAAATCTTCCATAGTTTATTTTATTAACATTGGTTTCCTTTTTTTACTGGCATCCGTGTGCAATTTTCATTAATGGAACAGAACTGCGCATTGATAGTGTCACCTAAAAAAGTCCTTACCAAAGGGTCCATACCACCTGGATAGTAATACGTGTCGCGCTTCGCGCTCTATATGTGGTTCTGAAAAAAAACCTCCTAGGAATGTTTGACTCTAGGGAAACGGGTTGCTGGGACACAGCTCCTCCTTGATAAGCGGCTGCTTCCTTTATCACAACTCATTGTTACAATCAATAATACGTGTCGCGCTTCGCGCTCTATATGTGGTAGGGATAGTACTTAGGGCCTATGATAGACAACCATAAACAACAACAAAAATACATGCAAAATAGATGTGTTGTTTGCATTTATTTGTTGATATAAAACACGTGCATTTTTATATATAGAATATCAGGTACGTATTGATTATAGATCAGGTTTATCATGGGAGGCTTAGAAAACAAAAAGCACGAGCCTTGGCGAGTGCTTTTTCGTTTTCGTGCCGAGCATGATAAACCTGATCTATAATCAACACTAACCTATTATTCTATTTATCCAACTTTTAATTCAGTAAACCTTTTATCTAAACACAATTAATTTAATTGGGTAATTTCGCGTTTTCATGACTGTTTGTCGTAATTTGATAATGACTGTAGTGTTACCAATGTCAGCGTATAACTCCGCTTTCCAAAAATAACTACTGATCAAATATTCATTTTTAAGAATCAGAATATCGTTTTGTGACAAATATTCGTTCGTTTTTAATTACAATTTTATTCATATTGAATTGCAAATCTAAAAGTTTTATAACATCAATGTAACATTTAGTCGTTATATACAAGGAACTGCATTTGCTTACAACGTAGCCTAACAACGTAGCACGTGCCGTTGATTATAGATGACATTTAATAAACGGGGCTTTAATCAACCAGATTCGCTGTAAAATTGGGATAAAGATATTTAAGAGATGTAAGAAATTTTAATTAACGTTATCACCACGCGGCATCCATGAATTAAAAAAAATGTGCAACGTTGTATTTAGGTCGCATTAAAACGCAGTATTTTTAAATTCTATTTAAAAAAAAATAATATAATATATACAGATATATATATATATATATATATATATATATATATATATATATATATATATATATATATATATATATATATATATATATATATATATATATATGTGTGTGTGTGTGTGTGTGTATATCATATATATATAAATATATAAATAAAAATATAATATATAAAAAAAATGCTCTCCGCCTGGAAATCGAACCCACCAATTTCCGATCGCAAGGCGGACACCTCGTCCACTACACCACAGCGACTGTTTGAAAGTTTCAGACAAAAATGTTGACTATTTATATACAGTTTCACCGGTTCGCGTATTTGCCCAGTCCCTGTGATCTTTTATTAGTGCCCAGTCCCTGTGTTTAGCTTTTAATTAAAATAATTAACTTTGTATTATTGGCAATAAATGTTGTAATAAATATAATAGGCACAAATGCAGTACTTATTTACACTAATTTACACAAAACATCACCACTATGCAAGATATTCTTAAAACAAAAATATATACATTGATCCGTACAATAACTGCTCCTCCCATAAGCGAAAAAAAATGCATTACATACAAGTCGCAGCTCTCCAGAGCGACGCCAATAGACCAAAATTGTATGTGTGGATGTCAGAAACAAAAAAACAGCGACTACCAATCTTTGTGACGCGCTACTGTACTAGTTTAACTCAATTTACCATAACTCAAATCGAATATCTTAATCACGTTATTCCATGTAAGTGCTTTATTTAGAGGAGGTTGTTTACTTTCATTGAGAGCCGTTAAAAATCGGTCCTTTCCTACGGGCGTCTTTGTCCAGTCAGACATTTTCCTGAAACAATCCTTTTTTACCCCCCCCCCCACCCCACACACACAATATTACAAGTAAAAGTTGTAAATATATATCAACGATTGTAACGATATTTTTACGGGAAAAAGTGTGTGTGTGTTGTTGTTTTCAAAGTTCATGAGGACCTTACCCGCCTGAAGATGCATTTTTTGATGAGCCGGGGTGTGTTTCAGTAGTCCTATTATTGTATGCAATTTCCGTTGATAACATAATTATCTTGAAGGATCTTAAATAACTTATTAAATATGGTCTGTGATGGACATTTATCATTTCATTATTTAATTTCTAAAATGTAAAACATCAATTTCTGCATATATCATTTAAGCAACAGGTCATAACGATCAGACAAAAAACGCACACCGTACACATGCAATACGTTTCGAAACACATTTTCCGATTTATGCAAAATGCTATATATGCCTACAATGGAATTCAGTAAATTAACGTTAATTGTATGCACTTCCAAAATGATAAAAGGATAACTGACGCGTAATGTAAGCTACTCACGTGAACAAAAGGACCACATACAGCGTGTTTCTGGTCAAACTTTTTATTATACCATAACATACTTAATCACGCAGTTTACAAACAACAAATTTGATAAAAATAGTTAAATTATAATCATTTTTAATGTTATCCGGGATAATGTCGATACACATTGATTTCCAGCGGTATTATAAAACAATTAAAATGTGTCGTGCACCGCTGGGAATAATATTAGAAAATAATCGCGTTAATTAACTATCGATAAATATATATTTACACTTTGCATGACATCCATTCCCGTAAGACTAAGAACGTCTTCAAAATTGACATGTCTGTTTTCAACACCACTCTTGATGTGAAACCAAACACAAAGTTGGGGTTATTTCAGAAATCACAAGTGTAACTGAACAATTTGATATCTGTTTTGCCCAAAATGCGTGGATAATTTATCAAATGCATATGTCCTTCAGATTACAATGATTAGGTATTAAGTAAAAATAATAGTAATAATAATAATACAATACCCGGTATATTATATACGTATATAAATGTATTATTAGCCTAAATTTCAGATTCGTTCTATGTTATGTATATTGTTAATGTGTTGTATAAACAAAAGATGCACTAAACAATCCTAAAAACACTAATATGAAAATTCGTTTGTTGTTTAGAAGTGCGAATGTAGGGAAGACACGCCTGACTCGTGTATTTATAGTTCTAAATTCGATGTAAAATGAGCATAACTCGTTAGTAAGAACACGAACATTAGACCTCTCCGATAATAACATATAATAAAACATTACTTTGACATTAGCTTTTATAGACGAAAATGTCAAAATTTAACACTCGAATCATGATATGATATATATGCGCATATCACACAAACACGTTCGCTGTTAGCTACTGGAAAACCCACAAAGATCCTACATCAATGTAAACTGATTACAGTCCGATTCTTGGATTATTTTGCAAATTTTAACTATAATTTATATAATTTATATTGATCCATGTTAGGAGCTACACATAGTTTAAATAAAACTTTGCATACATAAAATATGCGCAGCATAATTGTATTGTAAATTTAAGCGAAACTACAATACCGACAGTAAACAAATAGAAGCTGAATACTCCAGAACCTTAATGTGAACATGGGATGAAATAAATTAAATAAATTGGCGTTTGTAATCTATGGAACGGTATATAGGTAAAAATTACATCCTTCTTTATGACTGTGTCATGATTCTTGATGGTTCCTTCAATTTGTATGTAGACACCTGTTCATGCTTGATGACACTTACATCTTGCCTGATGACCAATGTCTATTTACATTCTGCTTCATGGTATCATTCATGTGTACAGATGCAAAATTCGCGTTCGTAAATTGCATGCTAGGTATGTGTATGTTGGTTTGTGCTGAGAGACTTGTGCAATAGGCGCAGTGCATAATTGAATCAAACATTGATTCGTTGAATACATTAACGCGATGGCAAGATGTGAGTTTCACCCAAGCGCAAAGCAACATACAATCATGCATTAAAATGATGTCAATTGACAGTCGTTCGGAAATGCTACGGACGACTACGGAAATTTACGGCGTATAACGGACATTTTATGTTATAGCAGAAATTGCGCCCCTTTGTGTGCTATTTGCATCTGAACCGAAATTAACCGCGTATTTGTATACGTAACATTTTTTTGTTAATTACTAACTATAATTTGTGTACAGTTATTTACCTTCAATAACCAAATAAGCTCTATGGATATATTTCAATATATGCTACTCATACATGTATGCAGAGCTCCAGATAAGACGCTTAAAGTCGTAAAAAAATAATACAATTTATTTAAAAAGTAGGCTTAAAGTCTGTACGCACGGTTACGCATTGAAAAAATAAAATAAGAATTCAAATTTTTTGATCATGCGTAAAACTCAATATCAATGCATATAATATAAATTTTTCATCAATGAGTTCTCACTCGTCTAGGCCCTCATTAAAATTATGAAATCAACAGCACTTTATCGTTATTATGAATTATCTTTAAAACAGTCGAAAAGCCAAACGCTTTCTATTATCTGGTCCTGTTTTCGCAAAAAGTCAGCTGTAATCCTGCAATTGGCATGAGCTCTTCTTAGACTATAAACCTAAATGCTGATATGCAAAAAAATATTCTTACCGGTAAAAAGGAATTAATAATACACTTTAAGGCTGGATTTTTTAATATAGTGTAAACCAAGATTTTGCTGAAAAAGTTATCTGGAACTCTTCATGTATGTTTAAAGGAAATCCATTACATTATTTAAAATTTACTATAGTACACTTATATTGCACCACACAAAATGCTATAAAACTATAATATTGAAGTGCACATATAAACTTTATTATAGATTGGTAGGTATTTCGTGTCAATCCCTTTAACATATGACAGAGCTGTTGGTCATTTGGAAGTCATGTTATGCTGCTTAAAGTACATATAGATGCATGGCTTAATTTCGATTAAGCAAAATAAAACACTACGTATTTGCAAAGATTCATAAGAGTCAAATATATACGAGAAGTAAGAGCGTAATCTTGCGCAGTGAGACTTGCTCATATAGAATTGAACCTCTTATTGCTTTCTTTCGAAAGGAGTTCATGTCTCCGAACTTATATGCAATCCGTCAGGTGTTTTTCTATATGCGGACTAATGCTCCATTTTAGATCCATAATTAATGAACGCCTCGATAGTTTCAAAAATTAACACCGGATTAATGTGCACCGACATTTTTTCATACTGATTTGATATAAATATTATAGAGCTGAACACAAAATACATTGAGCCCTGTTTTCCCGGCACACGCGCTTGCACTTAATAGATTGTAAACAATGACGGTTGAAATCCGTGCGTGGGAACTGTTCTGATAACCAAGAGCGACGACAATGTCCATGAAGCCTTTCATTCATAAATGTATATGCGGCGGGTGTCAAAACCTGCATCACCAACACATCAGCTCCATTATGTCCTGAATAAAATACATGAGTACCAACTGCGACTTACAAATATCAAAAACATTCACGGCAGTCAATATCCTGTTTAGGCGTACTGGTTTTAATGGCAATAATAAAGGTATTTAGTTTAAAGGGAACTAATTCAGCTTATTCAGTATAGTAGTGAAAATGGTTCGGATGTTTTCTCTTTTTTCCGAAAAGTAATTTATTCAACATACAGAAAATAAACGTGCGCCACCTGCTGTCATAATTTAGTAAATTGCATACTGCTTAGTTGCATTCCGCTTACTGCCTGTTGCCTACTGCCGTTGTTAATGACGCTTAGTAACAAAACCGATTATGACTGGTTGCATGTTGCAACAATCATCAAGTATAACCGAAAAGACAATAAGCATGTTGGAATTGTCATAAAGCACATTAGAATAAAAATTAAGCATAATGTAAAAATTCCCCATGAATGATGTAATGCTGCAACAATCATCAAGTATAAACGAATAGACAACAAGCATGTTGGAATTGTCATGAAGCATATTAGAATAAACATCAGTCAACATGTAAATATTCACCACGAATGATGTATTTTTTACCTAAATACCGTTCCATAGTAATCATATACAATGGCATGTTTCTGTTTGTTTCCTTTAGCACTTTAAACGTAAAATTAAAGTGACATGCAAATCTCAGTGATCAGGTGAACAAGTAGTTGTTATAGTATATAAATGTTTTATGATCACATACATGTATATATTTTTAAATATATATATATATTTTCCTGTGGTATGTTATCATGTTTGGGTTTTAATGTGTGATCATATTCATGCACAATCATTCATCGTATCATATCTCGCACATTGAGTCAAGGTTACGTGGTCATAAGATATGCAACCCTGGTTTCACTGAATATACCACATTGGTCCATGTTAAATGGAGCTTTGTAAGAATCTGTATTGTGACAACGTCTTGCCATGCTCAGCAGTAAACATTTATGATTTTTTTATCGAAGGGGCTTGGCAAGAATGTTGATATCAAGACATCTAGGCTCAGTTTCAATCTTGATCATTTGTTTAGACAACAATGTCAAATAATGAGAAAACTTATTTTACCCCTCGATAAATCATGTGTATGACTCATTATTGATGAAACTTGTTATATTGCTACCAGTCGACACCCATTCCGAGGATCTAGTCATTGTTATTTTGTTTAAAATGACCATGTTTGTTATTCATAATACTTGGCTGTTAAGTAATGATGTCACTACATCATGAATGTGGGATTGTATATATAACCGAGTACATTCTGCAGTTCTCATTGTTTTAGACGATTGTCCGTTTCGGTGTGTATGGATTTTACTTAAAGATTAGGTGATTACACAAGGAGTCTTGTTGTGTTATGCTTCCGTGTATATGTTGTTTAAATACGGACATCTTAAAACAAATAAACATGTAAAGGTAAGGCAAAATTACTTTGTTTAAATCTTTAGGCCATATCATAAACGTGGATTAAACATTTTATTTTGAGTCATGACATGTGGATTTGTCAGTGAAATAGATGTGATCCGAAAAATGCAAATTATTCAATCAAGTTTAACTTATCTCAGCACTCAGTCCTCCAATATGTATCAAGTTCTGATCAATGAAATATGGGATGTTATCTAAATGTACTATCAAATGATACTTATGGGAACATACATTTGTATCATCGCTGACTGTCTAAAAAGCAAAACGGTACAAAACTTACAAGAATCCTATTGAAGTGAGTTTGTGTAAATATCAGCAAATATCCTTTGCGTATTTATTTCGTGATTAATAGATCCTTGTACAGTCTCTGTGGGCTTTGAGGCCGTATTTATTGATGATTATAATGTCTTGGGTTAAAATGTTACACATTTGTAGAGTGTTTCTGTGATGGCTAAAATATATAGTGTTTACTTAACCCATGGTTTTATAGTATGTAGTGTGATTAAATATGGAAAGCCCATTAATCAGACGTTTGATTAGTTGAGGTATTTCCCTTTCTACGTGTTCGATCAAGCGTGCAATCATATTGTG